>NW_028170551.1:0-92000 GCF_963971535.1 Notolepis coatsorum
GTGTGTGGGGTTTTTCATCAATTTGAAACAAGCCTCTTGACTGTTGGAATTAGGGATGTTAAAAATAAAATATCTAATAATATTATTCAATATTAGACATTCATTGATCCAGAGGCAACCGGTTATTATATCAAGACAACAACACAACTTGCCCTCACTCAGGGACAATAATATTTAATCTATTTAGATAGAGTATGTATGTATTATTTACAGATAATTGAAGGTACCTCAAAACATGAAACCAAGCCATGATGTCACACATCGTGTGCGTGTGTGTGTGTTACTTGAACAATTGTCACTGTGCTCCTAAATTTCTGTGTGCTCCTAAATTTGTATTTAGATTTGATTTATTAACATTTTATTTAGGAGCACATGTGCTCCTTGGGAAAAAGGTTAGCGTAGAGCCCTATATATGGAGACATTAACATTACGTTATCAAACATAGGGACGAAGACTGTAAAAAAAAGTGTCAAGAATGTTTTATAATCTTTATGTTAATTTTCATTATAAAAATGTTGTGCCCCCGAAATACAAAAAAAGCCCCCAAAAAACAATTAAGGGGGGGCAAAAAAAGCCCTTGAAAAAAAATGTTAATTTCTAACCCTGACGCCTATATATATATACAGATATATATACATAATCATTTACATCATAATCATAATAGTACATCATACATGTGTTTTTTTTTAAAGTGTATGATGGCTCTCTCTTCTGACAAGAGAGGCAAGGGTTAATTCTGCAGGCTCCTCTGCTCCAAGGTCACATTCTTGTCTTCACAGAACTGTAAGCGAAGAGACTGAAGAGACTGACTGTGCTGACTGACTGTGCATATACTGTGCATATTCCATTAATTGTAGTATATTTTATAGTGTATATAGTTATACAGGTTATATAAGAATACAAAAAGACATCCGTCATATCAGAGGCCTATTCCATTCTCCAGGATTACACAAGATATTGTAGTTGGCACAAGTTACTGTTCCAGAGTCCACAGTCCATAGTTCTCACAGTTTTACACAAGTGGGAGGAAGAATATACAGACATTCCTCATAATCATATATAATAAACATATGCTTAATCTTTTACATCCTACAATTGACAGAGAGAACAGGATGTCATAATAACCAGTGTCACTAGTTGACTGTGACTCTCAACAGTTATTTATAGCTTATAGTTTCCAGTTATAGTTTGTATAGAGTGAATATACGTTACATATTGTTTACAAATCTACTCCAATTGGGGAGCCGGGAAAAACAAGCATGTCACGTTTTTCTGAATGTATGTACATTTATAAAAAATGTGACAATAAAATAATCTGAATCTGAATCTGAATAATAATAATAATAATAATAATAATAATAATAATAATAATAATAATAATAATAATAATAATAATAATAATAATAATAATAATAATAATAATAATAATAATAATAATAATAATAATAATAATAATAATAATAATAATAATAATAATAATAATAATAATAATAATAATAATAATAATAATAACAATAACAATAATAATAATAATAATAATAATAATAATAATAATAATAATAATAATAATAATAATAATAATAATAATAATAATAATAATAATAATAATAATAATAATAATAATAATAATAATAATAATAATAATAACAATAATAATAATAATAATAATAATAATAATAATACCAGTGGTAACTTTGGAAAAGTATTCTGTATTTTACTATGACAACTATTAAAGAAACTTGAACTTTTAGGGGTATGGCCATCATAGTAGGCTACAGACGCATTGTAACTGAGGGGTAGAATTCCCTGACTGTATTGAATAAGTATGGTATCATTAAACCACTACTGACTTATGTACATTACTACTGGCCATACAGTACACAGGTATATGAGATGAACACCTCCACAATGACACGGTTCCACAACAAATCTTGGTTAGAATAATATTTATTAGCAGCACGAAGATTATTTTACATTACTTGAGAATTAGAGTCGCGCTTGTAAGGCGAAGAATGTGCATGAATAGGTCAAGAGCGTAAGTCCATTAGAATATTACGCAGGAGATAATGAATACCACCTGTATCATAGGAATTATATCTATGGTACACTAGTAGGGCAGCAGGAGATACTAGTAGGGTCCCTCCGGTTGTAGGCCAGCAGGGGAGAGGATTTGTCGGTAACGAAAGTCTGGGTCAACGAAGAATAAGGAGACTCCAGGTACAGGAGACAGTGCAATAATCTCTTGATCCGCAGACGAACAACAGCTATTCTCCGGTATGCAGTGCAGCATGGAGGAAAGCTAGCCAGCCTCAGGCGTCCTAGAGGCGGGCTCGACGATGCTCCTCACAGGGTAAATCCCACACAGTTGTGGGTGTAGACGATTCTCCGCTCCATCAGATACAGGACCAAAGCAAATATAATCCAGCCGAAAAGGGCTCTGTAGTCGTCGGGTAGGTTATCCAGTGTACATATCCACACGGTCCTCGTCTAGGGCTCCTCGGATGACGGCACCAGGTTAAGCCCCCCAGCCTGGATAAGCACACTAGCTAGGTACGAGGAAGCGTTGGTAATGCTGGTCACTGTAGAACGGTAGCCGCACGATACACTATACATAAATAGACTATTACTGAATAATAGAATAGGTCGAACTCGACGGTACAGCGTTAAACTCTGATACTTCAGCTATCAATTCGCACGCGGTCTCAAGGCTCTATTTCGGGGCAAAACGGGCCCACTTCACAGCACGTTGTATCGTGGTGTGAGGCTTCAACTTATTGGGTAACATACTTCTGTATTCACCTGCGCCGTATTTATACGTTAGGTGAACAATCTAGTACCAGCCTTATTTCTGTCTCGTATTCTTGCGCAGAGCCGGTCATGTCCAGGCATGTCTTTGGCGGTGACTTTGAACTAGACCTTGGGGGTATGGCCGTGGCGCCTAGGGGATCTGGTCCAATAGGAGAACGAAATATTATGGTCTGTACTAGGTAAAAGGGATAGGATGTACAATGAATACACAAGGGATATCAGACGATATACAAATACTATGCAATATATATCAAGTAATAAATATATTCGGTTTAATCTGATCCTTCGTAACAGCCGCCTCCTAATTAGTCCGCACCTAATTAGATAAGCAGAGACAGATTAACCGCACTGTCCACTACTCAATGTCCGTTGTGAGGGTAGGGCAGTTCACAAAGTCAGGGGGTCATGGTCGTCATCAAGAGAGTCGGGGAGCCTTGGCAACTCTATCAGCCTCGCCACGGGTCGGGTGTATGTCCGCCCTTGGACGAGCACTTCTGCCGCTCTGACCTTTCCGTCGGCACCAGTGATCACTTTGCTTACGCGGCCGGCCGGCCACATAGCTCGGGGTAGTGACTGGTCGACAATCAAATTGTACCTTCCGTCAAATTGTCTCTTTCTTTCACCCATTTCTGGTGGGTCTGTAGAGACGGTAGATAGTGGAGGAGGAAACTGTTCCAAAACTTGTCAGCCAATACTTGACTGTACCTCCACATCCTTCGGCCATTCGCTTCTTCAGGCCTGTACACTGTCTGTGGGAGCGCGGGGTCCAGCCGCCCCATCAAGAGAGTGTTGGGGGTGACTGGGTCGACATCTGCTACATCACTTGAGACGTAACCGAGGGGCTTTGAGTTCAATACTCCCTCGATCTCCGTGAGGACTGTCGTGAGGACTTCTTCCGCCACGGTCTGGGCCCCAAGCACGGCGTACAGGGCTGTCTTTATTGAACGTACTTCTCGTTCCCAAGTTCCACCGAAGTGAGGTGCATTCGGGGGGTTAAACTGGAAATCAATCTGAGATGGAGCGAGGTGGGTCTTAAGTTCTGGGCCCATAGCTTGGAAGCTCTCTCTCAGCTCTCTTTCTCCGCCTTTGAAGTTTGTCCCGTGATCAGACAATAATATAGACGGTTTTCCTTTCCGCGATGTGAATCTCCGGAAGGCCATAAGGAATGAGTCCGTACTCATGGTTGGAAGGAGTTCTATGTGTATCGCTCGGGTGGTCATGCATTTGAATACAATACCCCACCGCTTCTCCGTCCCTCTTCCTTTCTTTACATACAGCGGGCCGAAACAGTCCATACCGGTGGAGTGAAAAGGCTTGTCGCCGAGTCGGAGGCGACAGGGGGGTAGGTCAGCCATCCGGGGTATACTGGGCTGTGCTCGCCATTTACGACAGTCTAGACAGGTCCGCTGGAAACGTCGTACTGCTTCTCTTCCTTGCAGTATCCAATAACGACGTCTGATCTCCGCGAAGACTCTCTCTGCCCCGGCGTGGTGCACGTCCTCGTCGTATTTCTTTATGATGAGCTCTGTGACCTTGTGTCGGCTGTTTAAGACTATCGGGTACTTGACGTCATCCGTTAAGTCTGGGGCTCTCCTCAGACGACCACCCACTCTGATGAGATTATGGGCGTCGCTCTCAGGGGCTAAGTGGAGCAGTCTGCTGTCTGACGGGACTGGCTTTGATCCCTGCAGACAGTCTAGCTCGTCGGGGAACGAGTCTCTTTGGGCTCGCTGTAGCAGAAGGAGTTCTGCTTCTTCGTAGTTAGCTGCAGTAATGTCAGTAGTGGACGGAACCTCTGGGTGGTGCCACAGGAATGTCTTTAACTGCGCACTCTCAAGGGTGAGGCAGTCGTCTATGTTGGGATCTGTGGGGACGAGTGTGTGTGTCAACCCACAGAACATAGATTTCTTCTTCTCTGCCTCCTCTTCACTCGCCTCCCGTGGGGTGGGTGTAGGCCACTCTTCTTCCGGGAGCTTGAGGAACTCGGGACCGTCACTATAGAGATTGTGACGGGTAAGGTCATCCAGGGACATTCCCGTGTGATGACGTCAGCTGGGTTCTGTTTTGTGTCCACATACCTCCAGCATGCTGCTTCTGTTAACTCTTGGATCTCTGTGATTCTGACTCCCACGAAGACCTTGTATCTACACGAATCGGATTGGATCCATGTGAGTACGTTCATGGAGTCTGACCACAGGATTGTTCTTTGCACCGGGATGGTGAGTTCACGTTGGATTAACGTGGCGAGTTGCGCTCCTGCTAGGGCTGCGCAGAGCTCTAGACGCGGGATAGATTGTTGCTTGCGGGGGGCTATTCTTGAACGAGCCAGGATGAAGGCAGTATGTATTTCTCCTCCCTCCTCTCGGGCCCGCAGGTAGGCCACCGAACCGTAGGCTAACCGGAGGCGTCGCTGAAGACGTGCAGGTCCATCTGACACGTCTCCGGCCTCACTGTGGGTGGGAAGTAGCTGCGGCGTATGTTGACACCTGGGAGCGAGCTGAGTTCTGTCTCCCACTCTCTCCATGTGGAGGCAAGGTGTTCGGGTATGGGGTCGTCCCAGCCCTGGTCCTTGTCCCATAGCGCTCGTACAATCATCTTTGCCCTGGTGGTGTAAGGTAGAATACATCCCAACGGGTCATATTGTCTGGCGAGTGTTCTGTATACACTCCGTCTTGTGGTCGGTAGTGAAGTCGACCTTCCCTGCTCTTTGGTCAGGGGTGTGTGTTTATAATGGAGCAGGTCTGTTTTGAAGCGCCAGACTAGTCCTAATGTCATTTCTTGGGCTTCTCCTGGGATGGTCGCCATCCAGGTCTCGCTGCTTGCTGCCTTGTCCTCTGGGGAGAGGCTGCGCAGTACTTGAGGGTCGCTGCTGGCCCACTGCCGGAGATCAAAGCCGCCTTTGATCAGGGAGGCGCGGAGCTTGAGTAGGAGGGCCTCGGCTTCTTCTGGCGTCGAGACGCTTTGCAGACAGTTGTCCACGTAGAAACTATTTCCTACACTTTGTCGGACCTCTTCATCAGCTGCTGGGTCTTCTGCGACGTGTTTTTGCAGTGCGAACGTAGCACAGCATGGGCTGCATGTGGTTCCGAAAGGGAGGACTTCCCATTGATAGATGGATGGTTGCTCATCCCCGATCCTCTCTCTCCATAAGAACCGCAGCAGGGGCTTGTCCTCTTCCACTAGTCGCACCTGCAGGAACATCCCTTTGATGTCGCCGCTGATGGCCACCTTGTCCTGGCGGAAACGTAGCAACACGCCTAGTAGAGAGGGGCCGAGTGTTGGGCCGGGCAAGAGCTCTTTATTCAGATTTTGTGATCCGATCTGGTAGCTGCAGTTAAACACAATCCGATCCTTGCCGTTGTGGTGGACTTTGTGGTGCGGCACGTACCATGATTCGGTCGTCTGATCGGCCTCTTTAATGTCAATTTTCTTTATGTGTCCCGCTGTGATTAGCTTGTCAATCTCAGCGCGGTACACAGTAGCTTGAGCGGTGTCTCTGGCTAGGCGCCGCTCTGTGTTCGATAGATACCGCTCCGTCGCTTCTTTTGGGGCGTGGAAGGTAGGCATACCCTCTCGCCTCAGGAGTGGAGTTGCGTATCTCATCACTCCATTGACTTTGACTCTCTTTGTTCCCTGCTCGAGGAGGGCTATAGCATAAATGTCTTCCTTGGAACGAATGTGTTTCTTTTCGTTCTTAAAGGGCATTGTCTCTAGTGTCCATAGCCTCTCGACGTGCTGTAGGAGGGTGGTGTCTTCTTCTGTCACTCTGGAGTGGAGGCAGCGAGTGGCTGCTGTTCGGTTGGGAGACCTAGAGAGGGGGCCTTGTAGTGTCCATCCTAGGCGGGTCTCGACTGCTGCTGGACAGCCTCTGGGCCCAGTGTGGACCCGGTCCATCGGGACGATGAGGTGTGCATGGTCGGATCCTATCAGCACGGTCGGGGTGGCACCGTCTATGAGCAGTATAGGTAGTTGGCGCAGGTGCACATATTTATCCATCAGCTTGGCGATGGGGTAGGTGTACTGCGACAGGCCTATGTCTTGGCTGGTGAAAGCGTTAGTGATCCTATACCGTCTCTCTGGCTGCCCGCTTGCTGCGATAGTGAAGGAGACGTTCTCGCCCTTGATCGTCTTCAGGTCTCTTCTTATTGTCCGAATCGTCATTGTTTCTTCGCTCCCCCGCAGCCCCAGCTGGGCCGCAGCGGACGCGAGGAGAAGGGTCTTCTCTGACCCGTCGTCAAGGACGGCGTAGGTGTCCATGACATTGTTCTCGTAACTCAATGTTACGCGGACCACCTTCAAGAGCACCCGGGCGCCCCCGCTGCTGGCGGGGTCTATGTCGAGGGGGTACTGTGGTTCTTGTTGCTCGGTACTGATTCGGCTTGGTGCATGACGGTCACCAGCCTGCGGCCATCGTTTGCTCTCCTAGGTCCCTCTCTGGAGCTTGGCGCGCTCCGCACGAACGTATCCAATCGTAGGCTGTTGACTTCTCTCGCCAGGAAGTCGGCTAGGTCTAGGAGGGATGGCTCGGGACCGTTAGGATCACGGTGGTCTCTTTGCCGCCTGAAGCACTCTTGTCGGGCGGGCGGAAGCTTCTCTAATATCCTCTCAACATTAGAGTTCGCGTACAGTTCGTGCATACCCTTTTGTGCCCCCAGCATCCCTACCAGGGATTGTACCTTGATAGACAGGTCATCTAATGAGCGATTGTCTGGGGGTAGACGGTCAATATTCCTTATCTCTTGTATTACGTAGTCCCATATGCGTCCATAATGTTGGTCGAGGGCTGCTAGAGCCGCGGTGTATGGGGTAGTAGAGGTGGAATATGCCAGCGCTATATTGTGCGCTCTGGGCACCTTCAGGTGCTTGAGTAGGATAGCATACTTGTACGGTTCATCTGGTACATCGGACATCATTGTCTCTAAGCACATTCGTAGCTCTGTGTACTGTGCTCTGTTCTCGTGTGTGAAGTCCGGGAACGTCGGTGTGCCAAGGTACGATGCCATGGATGGCTGGCACATCGGTGAGCATTGGAGGAGAGGCCTCCTAGGTGAGTCTCCTCTTACGTGTCGTGGTGGGCTGGTACCTGTCGGGTACCAAGGCCCGTGTACCCAGGTGCTGTTCCTCGGGGCTGGTCGTGCGTCAAGCTCACCCGTGAATTGAGTCGGGGGTCTGTAGCGGAGAGCCGCGGGGGTAAAGTCTGGGCTGTACTGGACCTCCTGGTCCTGTGGAGTACGATGCTGCTGTTGGGCTTGACTTTCCTCCTCTCCCTCCTCTTCTTCCTCTGCCAGGTCATCTAGATCCTGTAATCTTCTATTTAGTCTCTCAGCGGCGTAGGCCGGTTCTTCCCTGTTGCTGGGTCTCACATGGACCGGTCGGGGAAGGGGTTCGGAGAGGGGTATAGGCTCTCTCTGTTGGCCGGGCTCAGGGTCGCTTGATCGGGTAGGGGAGGGTGCCCTAGACCCTTGTCTTGATGAGGCCCTGGAGCTCCGTGCGGAGGGAGGGTTACCCTGGCAATCAGTTGCTCCATTATCTGCGCTTGTAATCGGTCGCGCTCGGCTTCGCGCTTGATGTGAGCGAGGTCGCGCTCTGCTTCGCGCTGGGCTTGGGCTGCGTCGCGCTGTGCATTGGCGGCTCCGCGCTGTGCATCGGCGGCGGCGCGCTGGGCTTCGGCGCGGTCTCTTTCCATATTCTCTTCCGTCTGGAGGCGTCTAGTCTCTAGGCGTATGCGGTCGTCGTCACTCCGTTGCTGCGCCTGGAAGCGCTCTCGCTCGATCGCAGAGTGTTCGCGTTCACTAAGGGCTTGCGCTTGGAGTTGCGCGTGGAAGCGTTCTCTTTGGTCTGCAGATTGTTCGCGCTCACTTAGTTGTTGAGCCTGCAGGTGGTCTCTTTCCATGGTAGAGTGTTCGCGCTCACTTTGGTGTTGCGCGCGGAGGCACTCTTGTTCCATGGAAGAATGTTCGCGCTCGCTAAGCGTCTGTGCTTGGAGTCGATCGCGTTCGGTTGAGGCTGCCAGGGTGGCGATAAAGGCCTGCGCCACCATCTTGTCCGCCTCGCTGGGGGAAGACACTGATGGAGGTGATCGGCTTCTGGTAGTACTCGTTGGAGATCCGTTCTCCTGTCGCGTACCGAGGAGGTCAATCTCCTGGGTGCGCGTCTCTTCTGGTGGTGGGTCGGGTTCCGTCCCTGGAGGGCTTTCTTTATCCTGGAGCTCTCCGGGGACTACCTCGTCGATGTTGGCGGGGGGTAAAGTCATGTCAGGTCCCTCCTGGTCCCCCCCGTGAGCTTGGTCAGTTACGTTAGAACCCACTAGGGTCTCTACTGGCGGGGTCGCCTGGTCGGTAGGGTTTGGCATACTTTTACTATCCGCTTTTTCCGCGTTTAACGTCTGTATAAAGCTAGGTAGTAGACTGGCAGCGTAGTCCTCTAGGTAATGAGGTGGCTGCCGTCTGCGCTGCGGGCGATCTAGCTTAGGAGAACCGTTTGTGGAGTGTTAATCATTGGCCATGTCAATATTAATATTATATTAATATTACGCTAGTTACCCTCCGGCTCGAAGGACCAATTGTAACTGAGGGGTACAATTCCCTGACTGTATTGAATAAGTATGGTATCATTAAACCACTACTGACTTATGTACATTACTACTGGCCATACAGTACACAGGTATATGAGATGAACACCTCCACAATGACACGGTTCCACAACAAATCTTGGTTAGAATAATATTTATTAGCAGCACGAAGATTATCTTACATTACTTGAGAATTAGAGTCGTGCTTGTAAGGCGAAGAATGTGCATGAATAGGTCAAGAGCGTAAGTCCATTAGAATATTACGCAGGAGATAATGAATACCACCTGTATCATCGGAATTATATCTATGGTAAACTAGTAGGGCAGCGGGAGATACTAGTAGGGTCCCTCCGGTTGTAGGCCAGCAGGGGAGAGGATTTGTCGGTAACGAAAGTCTGGGTCAACGAAGAATAAGGAGACTCCAGGTACAGGAGACAGTGCAATAATCTCTTGATCCGCAGACGAACAACAGCTATTCTCCGGTATGCAGTGCAGCATGGAGGAAAGCTAGCCAGCCTCAGGCGTCCTAGAGGCGGGCTCGACGATGCTCCTCACAGGGTAAATCCCACACAGTTGTGGGTGTAGACGATTCTCCGCTCCATCAGATACAGGACCAAAGCAACAGGAGGTGTTGTCCTTCAAGAGAGAGATACAGGAGGTGTTGTCCTTCAAGAGAGAGAGATACAGGAGGTGTTGTCCTTCAAGAGAGAGAGATACAGGAGGTGTTGTCCTTCAAGAGAGAGAGATACAGGAGGTGTTGTCCTTCAAGAGAGAGAGATACAGGAGGTGTTGTCCTTCAAGAGAGAGATACAGGAGGTGTTGTCCTTCAAGAGAGAGATACAGGAGGTGTTGTCCTTCTAGAGAGAGATACAGGAGGTGTTGTCCTTCAAGAGAGAGATACAGGGGGTGTTGTCCTTCAGGAGAGAGAGATACAGGAGGTGTTGTCCTTCAAGAGAGAGATACAGGAGGTGTTGTCCTTTAAGAGAGAGATACAGGAGGTGTTGTCCTTCAAGAGAGAGATACAGGAGGTGTTGTCCTTCAAGAGAGAGATACAGGAGGTGTTGTCCTTCAAGAGAGAGAGATACAGGAGGTGTTGTCCTTCAAGAGAGAGAGATACAGGGGGTGTTGTCCTTCATGAGAGAGATACAGGAGGTGTTGTCCTTCAAGACAGAGATACAGGAGGTGTTGTCCTTCAGGAGAGAGAGATACAGGAGGTGTTGTCCTTCAGGAGAGAGATACAGGAGGTGTTGTCCTTTAAGAGAGAGATACAGGAGGTGTTGTCCTTCAAGAGAGAGATACAGGAGGTGTTGTCCTTCAAGAGAGAGATACAGGAGGTGTTGTCCTTCAAGAGAGAGAGATACAGGAGGTGTTGTCCTTCAAGAGAGAGAGATACAGGGGGTGTTGTCCTTCATGAGAGAGATACAGGAGGTGTTGTCCTTCAAGACAGAGATACAGGAGGTGTTGTCCTTCAGGAGAGAGAGATACAGGAGGTGTTGTCCTTCAGGAGAGATACAGGAGGTGTTGTCCTTCAGGAGAGAGATACAGGAGGTGTTGTCCTTCAGGAGAGAGAGATACAGGAGGTGTTGTCCTTCAAGAAAGAGAGATACAGGAGGTGTTGTCCTTCAAGAGAGAGAGATACAGGAGGTGTTGTCCTTCAAGAGAGAGATACAGGAGGTGTTGTCCTTCAAGAGAGAGAGATACAGGAGGTGTTGTCCTTCAAGAGAGAGATACAGGAGGTGTTGTCCTTCAAGAGAGAGATACAGGAGGTGTTGTCCTTCAAGAGAGAGAGATACAGGAGGTGTTGTCCTTCAAGAGAGATACAGGAGGTGTTGTCCTTCAAGAGAGAGAGAGAGATACAGGAGGTGTTGTCCTTCAAGAGAGAGATACAGGAGGTGTTGTTCTTCAAGAGAGAGATACAGGAGGTGTTGTCCTTCAAGACAGAGAGAGACAGTAGGTGTTGTCCTTCACTTAATGGATAAAGGAGGTGTTGTCCTTCAAGAGAGAGATACAGGAGGTGTTGTCCTTCAAGAGAGAGATACAGGAGGTGTTGTCCTTCAAGAGAGAGAGAGACAGGAGGTGTTGTCCTTCACTTAATGGATAAAGGAGGTGTTGTCCTTCAAGAGAGAGATACAGGAGGTGTTGTCCTTCAAGAGAGAGATACAGGAGGTGTTGTCCTTCAAGAGAGAGAGATACAGGAGGTGTTGTCCTTCAAGAGAGAGATACAGGAGGTGTTGTCCTTCAAGAGAGAGATACAGGAGGTGTTGTCCTTCAAGAGAGAGAGATACAGGAGGTGTTGTCCTTCAAGGGAGAGAGATACAGGAGGTGTTGTCCTTCAAGAGAGAGATACAGGAGGTGTTGTCCTTCAAGAGAGAGATACAGGAGGTGTTGTCCTTCAAGAGAGAGAGATACAGGAGGTGTTGTCCTTCAAGAGAGAGATACAGGAGGTGTTGTCCTTCAAGAGAGAGATACAGGAGGTGTTGTCCTTCAAGAGAAAGATTCAGGAGGTGTTGTCCTTCAAGAGAGAGATACAGGAGATGTTGTCCTTCAAGAGAGATACAGGGAGTGTTGTCCTTCAGGAGAGAGAGATACAGGAGGTGTTGTCCTTCAAGAGAGAGATACAGGAGGTGTTGTCCTTTAAGAGAGAGATACAGGAGGTGTTGTCCTTCAAGAGAGAGATACAGGAGGTGTTGTCCTTCAAGAGAGAGATACAGGAGGTGTTGTCCTTCAAGAGAGAGAGATACAGGAGGTGTTGTCCTTCAAGAGAGAGAGATAAAGGAGGTGTTGTCCTTCAAGAGAGAGAGAAATACAGGAGGTGTTGTCCTTCAAGAGAGAGAGAGATACATGAGGTGTTGTCCTTCAAGAGAGAGATACAGGAGGTGTTGTCCTTCAAGAGAGAGATACAGGAGGTGTTGTCCTTCAAGAGAGAGAGATACAGGAGGTGTTGTCCTTCAAGAGAGATACAGGAGGTGTTGTCCTTCAAGGGAGAGATACAGGAGGTGTTGTCCTTCAAGATAGAGATACAGGAGGTGTTGTCCTTCAAGACAGAGATACAGGAGGTGTTGTCCTTCAAGAGATGGATACAGGAGGTGTTGTCCTTCAAGAGAGATACAGGAGGTGTTGTCCTTCAAGAGAGAGAGATACAGGAGGTGTTGTCCTTCAAGAGAGAGATACAGGAGGTGTTGTCCTTCAAGAGAGAGATACAGGAGGTGTTGTCCTTCAAGAGAGAGAGAGACAGGAGGTGTTGTCCTTCACTTAATGGATAAAGGAGGTGTTGTCCTTCAAGAGAGAGATACAGGAGGTGTTGTCCTTCAAGAGAGAGATACAGGAGGTGTTGTCCTTCAAGAGAGAGAGATACAGGAGGTGTTGTCCTTCAAGAGAGAGATACAGGAGGTGTTGTCCTTCAAGAGAGAGATACAGGAGGTGTTGTCCTTCAAGAGAGAGAGATACAGGAGGTGTTGTCCTTCAAGAGAGAGATACAGGAGGTGTTGTCCTTCAAGAGAGAGATACAGGAGGTGTTGTCCTTCAAGATAGAGAGATACAGGAGGTGTTGTCCTTCAAGAGAGAGATACAGGAGGTGTTGTCCTTCAAGAGAGAGATACAGGAGGTGTTGTCCTTCAAGAGAGAGAGATACAGGAGGTGCTGTCCTTCAAGAGAGAGATACAGGAGGTGTTGTCCTTCAAGAGAGAGATACAGGAGGTGTTGTCCTTCAAGAGAAAGATTCAGGAGGTGTTGTCCTTCAAGAGAGAGATACAGGAGGTGTTGTCCTTCAAGAGAGATACAGGGGGTGTTGTCCTTCAGGAGAGAGAGATACATGAGGTGTTGTCCTTCAAGAGAGAGATACAGGAGGTGTTGTCCTTTAAGAGAGAGATACAGGAGGTGTTGTCCTTCAAGAGAGAGATACAGGAGGTGTTGTCCTTCAAGAGAGAGATACAGGAGGTGTTGTCCTTCAAGAGAGAGAGATACAGGAGGTGTTGTCCTTCAAGAGAGAGAGATACAGGAGGTGTTGCCCTTCAAGAGAGAGATACAGGAGGTGTTGTCCTTCAAGAGAGAGATACAGGAGGTGTTGTCCTTCAAGAGAGAGAGATACAGGAGGTGTTGTCCTTCAAGAGAGAGAGATACAGGAGGTGTTGTCCTTCAAGAGAGAGATACAGGAGGTGTTGTCCTTCAAGATAGAGAGATACAGGAGGTGTTGTCCTTCAAGAGAGAGATACAGGAGGTGTTGTCCTTCACTTAATGAATAAAGGAGGTGTTGTCCTTCAAGAGAGAGATACAGGAGGTGTTGTCCTTCAAGAGAGAGATACAGGAGGTGTTGTCCTTCAAGAGAGAGAGATACAGGAGGTGTTGTCCTTCAAGAGAGAGATACAGGAGGTGTTGTCCTTCAAGAGAGAGATACAGGAGGTGTTGTCCTTCAAGAGAGAGATACAGGAGGTGTTGTCCTTCAAGAGAGAGATACAGGAGGTGTTGTCCTTCAAGAGAGAGATACAGGAGGTGTTGTCCTTCAAGATAGAGAGATACAGGAGGTGTTGTCCTTCAAGAGAGAGATACAGGAGGTGTTGTCCTTCAAGAGAGAGATACAGGAGGTGTTGTCCTTCAAGAGAGAGAGATACAGGAGGTGTTGTCCTTCAAGAGAGAGAGATACAGGAGGTGTTGTCCTTCAAGAGAGAGATACAGGAGGTGTTGTCCTTCAAGATAGAGATACAGGAGGTGTTGTCCTTCAAGACAGAGATACAGGAGGTGTTGTCCTTCAAGAGATGGATACAGGAGGTGTTGTCCTTCAAGAGAGATACAGGAGGTGTTGTCCTTCAAGAGAGAGAGATACAGGAGGTGTTGTCCTTCAAGAGAGAGATACAGGAGGTGTTGTCCTTCAAGAGAGAGATACAGGAGGTGTTGTCCTTCAAGAGAGAGAGAGACAGGAGGTGTTGTCCTTCACTTAATGGATAAAGGAGGTGTTGTCCTTCAAGAGAGAGATACAGGAGGTGTTGTCCTTCAAGAGAGAGATACAGGAGGTGTTGTCCTTCAAGAGAGAGAGATACAGGAGGTGTTGTCCTTCAAGAGAGAGATACAGGAGGTGTTGTCCTTCAAGAGAGATATACAGGAGGTGTTGTCCTTCAAGAGAGAGAGATACAGGAGGTGTTGTCCTTCAAGAGAGAGAGATACAGAAGGTGTTGTCCTTCAAGAGAGAGATACAGGAGGTGTTGTCCTTGAAGATAGAGAGATACAGGAGGTGTTGTCCTTCAAGAGAGAGATACAGGAGGTGTTGTCCTTCAAGAGAGAGATACAGGAGGTGTTGTCCTTCAAGAGAGAGAGATACAGGAGGTGTTGTCCTTCAAGAGAGAGATACAGGAGGTGTTGTCCTTCAAGAGAGAGATACAGGAGGTGTTGTCCTTCAAGAGAAAGATTCAGGAGGTGTTGTCCTTCAAGAGAGAGATACAGGAGGTGTTGTCCTTCAAGAGAGATACAGGGGGTGTTGTCCTTCAGGAGAGAGAGATACATGAGGTGTTGTCCTTCAAGAGAGAGATACAGGAGGTGTTGTCCTTTAAGAGAGAGATACAGGAGGTGTTGTCCTTCAAGAGAGAGATACAGGAGGTGTTGTCCTTCAAGAGAGAGATACAGGAGGTGTTGTCCTTCAAGAGAGAGAGATACAGGAGGTGTTGCCCTTCAAGAGAGAGATACAGGAGGTGTTGTCCTTCAAGAGAGAGATACAGGAGGTGTTGTCCTTCAAGAGAGAGAGATACAGGAGGTGTTGTCCTTCAAGAGAGAGAGAGATACAGGAGGTGTTGTCCTTCAAGAGAGAGATACAGGAGGTGTTGTCCTTCAAGATAGAGAGATACAGGAGGTGTTGTCCTTCAAGAGAGAGATACAGGAGGTGTTGTCCTTCACTTAATGAATAAAGGAGGTGTTGTCCTTCAAGAGAGAGATACAGGAGGTGTTGTCCTTCAAGAGAGAGATACAGGAGGTGTTGTCCTTCAAGAGAGAGAGATACAGGAGGTGTTGTCCTTCAAGCGAGAGATACAGGAGGTGTTGTCCTTCAAGAGAGAGATACAGGAGGTGTTGTCCTTCAAGAGAGAGATACAGGAGGTGTTGTCCTTCAAGAGAGAGATACAGGAGGTGTTGTCCTTCAAGAGAGAGATACAGGAGGTGTTGTCCTTCAAGATAGAGAGATACAGGAGGTGTTGTCCTTCAAGAGAGAGATACAGGAGGTGTTGTCCTTCAAGAGAGAGATACAGGAGGTGTTGTCCTTCAAGAGAGAGAGATACAGGAGGTGTTGTCCTTCAAGAGAGAGAGATACAGGAGGTGTTGTCCTTCAAGAGAGAGATACAGGAGGTGTTGTCCTTCAAGAGAAAGATTCAGGAGGTGTTGTCCTTCAAGAGAGAGATACAGGAGGTGTTGTCCTTCAAGAGAGATACAGGGGGTGTTGTCCTTCAGGAGAGAGAGATACAGGAGGTGTTGTCCTTCAAGAGAGAGATACAGGAGGTGTTGTCCTTTAAGAGAGAGATACAGGAGGTGTTGTCCTTCAAGAAAGAGATACAGGAGGTGTTGTCCTTCAAGAGAGAGATACAGGAGGTGTTGTCCTTCAAGAGAGAGAGATACAGGAGGTGTTGTCCTTCAAGAGAGAGAGATAAAGGAGGTGTTGTCCTTCAAGAGAGAGAGAAATACAGGAGGTGTTGTCCTTCACGAGAGAGAGAGATACAGGAGGTGTTGTCCTTCAAGAGAGAGATACAGGAGGTGTTGTCCTTCAAGAGAGAGATACAGGAGGTGTTGTCCTTCAAGAGAGAGAGAGATACAGGAGGTGTTGTCCTTCAAGAGAGATACAGGAGGTGTTGTCCTTCAAGGGAGAGATACAGGAGGTGTTGTCCTTCAAGATAGAGATACAGGAGGTGTTGTCCTTCAAGAGAGAGATACAGGAGGTGTTGTCCTTCAAGAGATGGATACAGGAGGTGTTGTCCTTCAAGAGAGATACAGGAGGTGTTGTCCTTCAAGAGAGAGAGATACAGGAGGTGTTGTCCTTCAAGAGAGAGATACAGGAGGTGTTGTCCTTCAAGAGAGAGATACAGGAGGTGTTGTCTTTCAAGAGAGAGAGAGATACAGGAGGTGTTGTCCTTCACTTAATGGATAAATGAGGTGTTGTCCTTCAAGAGAGAGATACAGGAGGTGTTGTCCTTCAAGAGAGAGATACAGGAGGTGTTGTCCTTCAAGATAGAGAGATACAGGAGGTGTTGTCCTTCAAGAGAGAGATACAGGAGGTGTTGTCCTTCAAGAGAGAGATACAGGAGGTGTTGTCCTTCAAGAGAGAGAGATACAGGAGGTGTTGTCCTTCAAGAGAGAGATACAGGAGGTGTTGTCCTTCAAGAGAGAGATACAGGAGGTGTTGTCCTTCAAGAGAGATATACAGGGGGTGTTGTCCTTCAGGAGAGAGCGATACAGGAGGTGTTGTCCTTCAAGAGAGAGATACAGGAGGTGTTGTCCTTTAAGAGAGAGATACAGGAGGTGTTGTCCTTCAAGAGTGAGATACAGGAGGTGTTGTCCTTCAAGAGAGAGAGATACAGGAGGTGTTGTCCTTCAAGAGAGAGAGAGATACAGGAGGTGTTGTCCTTCATGAGAGAGATACAGGAGGTGTTGTCCTTCAAGACAGAGATACAGGATGTGTTGTCCTTCAGGAGAGAGAGATACAGGAGGTGTTGTCCTTCAAGAGAGAGATACAGGAGGTGTTGTCCTTCAAGAGAGAGATACAGGAGGTGTTGTCCTTCAAGAGAGATATACAGGGGGTGTTGTCCTTCAGGAGAGAGAGATACAGGAGGTGTTGTCCTTCAAGAGAGATATACAGGAGGTGTTGTCCTTTAAGAGAGAGATTCAGGAGGTGTTGTCCTTCAAGAGTGAGATACAGGAGGTGTTGTCCTTCAAGAGAGAGAGATACAGGAGGTGTTGTCCTTCAAGAGAGAGAGATACAGGAGGTGTTGTCCTTCATGAGAGAGATACAGGAGGTGTTGTCCTTCAAGACAGAGATACAGGAGGTGTTGTCCTTCAAGAGATGGATACAGGAGGTGTTGTCCTTCAAGAGAGATACAGGAGGTGTTGTCCTTCAAGAGAGAGAGATACAGGAGGTGTTGTCCTTCAAGAGAGAGATACAGGAGGTGTTGTCCTTCAAGAGAGAGATACAGGAGGTGTTGTCCTTCAAGAGAGAGAGAGACAGGAGGTGTTGTCCTTCACTTAATGGATAAAGGAGGTGTTGTCCTTCAAGAGAGAGATACAGGAGGTGTTGTCCTTCAAGAGAGAGATACAGGAGGTGTTGTCCTTCAAGAGAGAGAGATACAGGAGGTGTTGTCCTTCAAGAGAGAGATACAGGAGGTGTTGTCCTTCAAGAGAGAGATACAGGAGGTGTTGTCCTTCAAGAGAGAGAGATACAGGAGGTGTTGTCCTTCAAGAGAGAGAGATACAGGAGGTGTTGTCCTTCAAGAGAGAGATACAGGAGGTGTTGTCCTTCAAGATAGAGAGATACAGGAGGTGTTGTCCTTCAAGAGAGAGATACAGGAGGTGTTGTCCTTCAAGAGAGAGATACAGGAGGTGTTGTCCTTCAAGAGAGAGAGATACAGGAGGTGTTGTCCTTCAAGAGAGAGATACAGGAGGTGTTGTCCTTCAAGAGAGAGATACAGGAGGTGTTGTCCTTCAAGAGAAAGATTCAGGAGGTGTTGTCCTTCAAGAGAGAGATACAGGAGGTGTTGTCCTTCAAGAGAGATACAGGGGGTGTTGTCCTTCAGGAGAGAGAGATACATGAGGTGTTGTCCTTCAAGAGAGAGATACAGGAGGTGTTGTCCTTTAAGAGAGAGATACAGGAGGTGTTGTCCTTCAAGAGAGAGATACAGGAGGTGTTGTCCTTCAAGAGAGAGATACAGGAGGTGTTGTCCTTCAAGAGAGAGAGATACAGGAGGTGTTGTCCTTCAAGAGAGAGAGATACAGGAGGTGTTGCCCTTCAAGAGAGAGATACAGGAGGTGTTGTCCTTCAAGAGAGAGATACAGGAGGTGTTGTCCTTCAAGAGAGAGAGAGATACAGGAGGTGTTGTCCTTCAAGAGAGAGAGATACAGGAGGTGTTGTCCTTCAAGAGAGAGATACAGGAGGTGTTGTCCTTCAAGATAGAGAGATACAGGAGGTGTTGTCCTTCAAGAGAGAGATACAGGAGGTGTTGTCCTTCACTTAATGAATAAAGGAGGTGTTGTCCTTCAAGAGAGAGATACAGGAGGTGTTGTCCTTCAAGAGAGAGATACAGGAGGTGTTGTCCTTCAAGAGAGAGAGATACAGGAGGTGTTGACCTTCAAGAGAGAGATACAGGAGGTGTTGTCCTTCAAGAGAGAGATACAGGAGGTGTTGTCCTTCAAGAGAGAGAGATACAGGAGGTGTTGTCCTTCAAGAGAGAGATACAGGAGGTGTTGTCCTTCAAGAGAGAGATACAGGAGGTGTTGTCCTTCAAGATAGAGAGATACAGGAGGTGTTGTCCTTCAAGAGAGAGATACAGGAGGTGTTGTCCTTCAAGAGAGAGATACAGGAGGTGTTGTCCTTCAAGAGAGAGAGATACAGGAGGTGTTGTCCTTCAAGAGAGAGAGATACAGGAGGTGTTGTCCTTCAAGAGAGAGATACAGGAGGTGTTGTCCTTCAAGAGAAAGATTCAGGAGGTGTTGTCCTTCAAGAGAGAGATACAGGAGGTGTTGTCCTTCAAGAGAGATACAGGGGGTGTTGTCCTTCAGGAGAGAGAGATACAGGAGGTGTTGTCCTTCAAGAGAGAGATACAGGAGGTGTTGTCCTTTAAGAGAAAGATACAGGAGGTGTTGTCCTTCAAGAGAGGGATACAGGAGGTGTTGTCCTTCAAGAGAGAGATACAGGAGGTGTTGTCCTTCAAGAGAGAGAGATACAGGAGGTGTTGTCCTTCAAGAGAGAGATAAAGGAGGTGTTGTCCTTCAAGAGAGAGAGAAATACAGGAGGTGTTGTCCTTCAAGAGAGAGAGAGATACAGGAGGTGTTGTCCTTCAAGAGAGAGATACAGGAGGTGTTGTCCTTCAAGAGAGAGATACAGGAGGTGTTGTCCTTCAAGAGAGAGAGATACAGGAGGTGTTGTCCTTCAAGAGAGATACAGGAGGTGTTGTCCTTCAAGGGAGAGATACAGGAGGTGTTGTCCTTCAAGATAGAGATACAGGAGGTGTTGTCCTTCAAGAGAGAGATACAGGAGGTGTTGTCCTTCAAGAGATGGATACAGGAGGTGTTGTCCTTCAAGAGAGATACAGGAGGTGTTGTCCTTCAAGAGAGAGAGATACAGGAGGTGTTGTCCTTCAAGAGAGAGATACAGGAGGTGTTGTCCTTCAAGAGAGAGATACAGGAGGTGTTGTCTTTCAAGAGAGAGAGATACAGGAGGTGTTGTCCTTCACTTAATGGATAAATGAGGTGTTGTCCTTCAAGAGAGAGATACAGGAGGTGTTGTCCTTCAAGAGAGAGATACAGGAGGTGTTGTCCTTCAAGATAGAGAGATACAGGAGGTGTTGTCTTTCAAGAGAGAGATACAGGAGGTGTTGTCCTTCAAGAGAGAGATACAGGAGGTGTTGTCCTTCAAGAGAGAGAGATACAGGAGGTGTTGTCCTTCAAGAGAGAGATACAGGAGGTGTTGTCCTTCAAGAGAGAGATACAGGAGGTGTTGTCCTTCAAGAGAGATATACAGGGGGTGTTGTCCTTCAGGAGAGAGCGATACAGGAGGTGTTGTCCTTCAAGAGAGAGATACAGGAGGTGTTGTCCTTTAAGAGAGAGATACAGGAGGTGTTGTCCTTCACGAGTGAGATACAGGAGGTGTTGTCCTTCAAGAGAGAGAGATACAGGAGGTGTTGTCCTTCAAGAGAGAGAGAGATACAGGAGGTGTTGTCCTTCATGAGAGAGATACAGGAGGTGTTGTCCTTCAAGACAGAGATACAGGATGTGTTGTCCTTCAGGAGAGAGAGATACAGGAGGTGTTGTCCTTCAAGAGAGAGATACAGGAGGTGTTGTCCTTCAAGAGAGAGATACAGGAGGTGTTGTCCTTCAAGAGAGATATACAGGGGGTGTTGTCCTTCAGGAGAGAGAGATACAGGAGGTGTTGTCCTTCAAGAGAGATATACAGGAGGTGTTGTCCTTTAAGAGAGAGATTCAGGAGGTGTTGTCCTTCAAGAGTGAGATACAGGAGGTGTTGTCCTTCAAGAGAGAGAGATACAGGAGGTGTTGTCCTTCAAGAGAGAGAGATACAGGAGGTGTTGTCCTTCATGAGAGAGATACAGGAGGTGTTGTCCTTCAAGACAGAGATACAGGATGTGTTGTCCTTCAGGAGAGAGAGATACAGGAGGTGTTGTCCTTCAGGAGAGAGATACAGGAGGTGTTGTCCTTCAGGAGAGAGATACAGGAGGTGTTGTCCTTCAGGAGAGAGAGATACAGGAGGTGTTGTCCTTCAAGAGAGAGATACAGGAGGTGTTGTCTTTCAAGAGAGAGAGATACAGGAGGTGTTGTCCTTCACTTAATGGATAAAGGAGGTGTTGTCCTTCAAGAGAGAGATACAGGAGGTGTTGTCCTTCAAGAGAGAGATACAGGAGGTGTTGTCCTTCAAGATAGAGAGATACAGGAGGTGTTGTCCTTCAAGAGAGAGATACAGGAGGTGTTGTCCTTCAAGAGAGAGATACAGGAGGTGTTGTCCTTCAAGAGAGAAATATACAGGAGGTGTTGTCCTTCAAGAGAGAGATACAGGAGGTGTTGTCCTTCAAGAGAGAGATACAGGAGGTGTTGTCCTTCAAGAGAGAGAGATACAGGAGGTGTTGTCCTTCAAGAGAGAGATACAGGAGGTGTTGTCCTTCAAGAGAGAGATACAGGAGGTGTTGTCCTTCAAGAGAGAGATATAGGGGGTGTTGTCCTTCAGGAGAGAGAGATACAGGAGGTGTTGTCCTTCAGAGAGAGATACAGTTGTGTTGTCCTTTAAGAGAGAGATACAGGAGGTGTTGTCCTTCAAGAGAGAGATACAGGAGGTGTTGTCCTTCAAGAGAGAGATATACAGGAGGTGTTGTCCTTCAAGAGAGAGAGATACAGGAGGTGTTGTCCTTCATGAGAGAGATACAGGAGGTGTTGTCCTTCAAGACAGAGATACAGGATGTGTTGTCCTTCAGGTGAGAGAGATACAGGAGGTGTTGTCCTTCAGGAGAGAGATACAGGAGGTGTTGTCCTTCAGGAGAGAGAGATACAGGAGGTGTTGTCCTTCAAGAGAGAGATACAGGAGGTGTTGTCCTTCAAGAGAGAGATACAGGAGGTGTTGTCCTTCAAGAGAGAGATACAGGAGGTGTTGTCCTTCAAGAGAGAGATACAGGAGGTGTTGTCCTTCAAGAGAGAGATACGGAGGTGTTGTCCTTCAAGAGAGAGAGATACAGGAGGTGTTGTCCTTCAAGAGAGAGATACAGGAGGTGTTGTCCTTCAAGAGAGAGATACAGGAGGTGTTGTCCTTCAAGAGAGAGAGATACAGGAGGTGTTGTCCTTCAAGAGAGAGAGATACAGGAGGTGCTGTCCTTCAAGAGAGAGAGATACAGGAGGTGTTGTCCTTCAAGAGAGAGATACAGGAGGTGTTGTCCTTCAAGAGAGAGATACAGGAGGTGTTGTCCTTCAAGAGAGAGATACAGGAGGTGTTGTCCTTCAATAGAGAGATACAGGAGGTGTTGTCCTTCAAGGGAGAGATACAGGAGGTGTTGTCCTTCAAGAGAGAGATACAGGAGGTGTTGTCCTTCAAGAGAGAGATACAGCAGGTGTTGTCCTTCAAGAGAGAGATACAGGATGTGTTGTCCTTCAGGAGACAGAGATACAGGAGGTGTTGTCCTTCAAGAGAGAGATACAGGAGGTGTTGTCCTTCAAGAGAGAGAGATACAGGAGGTGTTGTCCTTCAAGAGAGAGATACAGGAGGTGTTGTCCTTCAAGAGAGAGATACAGGAGGTGTTGTCCTTCAAGAGAGAGATACAGGAGGTGTTGTC
The DNA here is from genome assembly GCF_963971535.1 of Notolepis coatsorum. NCBI lineage: Eukaryota > Metazoa > Chordata > Actinopteri > Aulopiformes > Paralepididae > Notolepis > Notolepis coatsorum. The sequence continues at coordinate 22,387 of NW_028170551.1, forward strand.
CTTTAAGAGAGAGATACAGGAGGTGTTGTCCTTCAAGAGAGAGACACAGGAGGTGTTGTCCTTCAAGAGATAGATATACAGGAGGTGTTGTCCTTCAAGAGAGAGAGATACAGGAGGTGTTGTCCTTCATGAGAGAGATACAGGAGGTGTTGTCCTTCAAGACAGAGATACAGGATGTGTTGTCCTTCAGGTGAGAGAGATACAGGAGGTGTTGTCCTTCAGGAGAGAGATACAGGAGGTGTTGTCCTTCAGGAGAGAGAGATACAGGAGGTGTTGTCCTTCAAGAGAGAGATACAGGAGGTGTTGTCCTTCAAGAGAGAGAGACAGGAGGTGTTGTCCTTCAAGAGAGAGATACAGGAGGTGTTGTCCTTCAGAGAGAGAGATACAGGAGGTGTTGTCCTTCAAGAGAGAGATACAGGAGGTGTTGTCCTTCAAGAGAGAGAGATACAGGAGGTGTTGTCCTTCAAGAGAGAGATACAGGAGGTGTTGTCCTTCAAGAGAGAGATACAGGAGGTGTTGTCCTTCAAGAGAAAGAGATACAGGAGGTGTTGTCCTTCAAGAGAGAGATACAGGAGGTGCTGTCCTTCAAGAGAGAGAGATACAGGAGGTGTTGTCCTTCAAGAGAGAGATACAGGAGGTGTTGTCCTTCAAGAGAGAGATACAGGAGGTGTTGTCCTTCAAGAGAGAGATACAGGAGGTGTTGTCCTTCAATAGAGAGATACAGGAGGTGTTGTCCTTCAAGGGAGAGATACAGGAGGTGTTGTCCTTCAAGAGAGAGATACAGGAGGTGTTGTCCTTCAAGAGAGAGATACAGCAGGTGTTGTCCTTCAAGAGAGAGATACAGGATGTGTTGTCCTTCAGGAGACAGAGATACAGGAGGTGTTGTCCTTCAAGAGAGAGATACAGGAGGTGTTGTCCTTCAAGAGAGAGAGATACAGGAGGTGTTGTCCTTCAAGAGAGAGATACAGGAGGTGTTGTCCTTCAAGAGAGAGATACAGGAGGTGTTGTCCTTCAAGAGAGAGATACAGGAGGTGTTGTCCTTCAAGAGAGAGATACAGGAGGTGTTGTCCTTAAAGAGAGAGAGATACAGGAGGTGTTGTCCTTCAAGAGAGAGAGATACAGGAGGTGTTGTCCTTCAAGAGAGAGATACAGGAGGTGTTGTCCTTCAAGAGAGAGAGATACAGGAGGTGTTGTCCTTCAAGAGAGAGAGATACAGGATGTGTTGTCCTTCAAGTGAGAGATACAGGAGGTGTTGTCCTTCAAGAGAGAGAGATAAAGCGCATTGGATAAAAGCGCTATATAAATGCACCATTTACCATTTGATATACATCATACGTTGTAGTCTGTGCAGGATTGAAACACTGACTCTAATATGATTGCTCATATCTTTATTTGGATTAAATATAGTCGCTTTCTGTACGAAGGGGTGTATTCATAAGCACACAATAGAGGTGCAGACATTGTCACACTGTGTGTCTTATGGTGGTACGTGGAGCGAGGGAGACCATTAGTCAAGCCAGTCACATCGGCTTGACAATCTATTAGCTGCCATAGCAACCATATAAAGCCAGGTTCTTGACCTGTCCCTCCCTAGTCAATCTCTGGTCCTCCATTATGTCCGTCTGTTTTATGTAATACACCACATGAACCCAATCCACTCACCTCCACACCAGTGGACATACATACCACACATGCACAAAGGAAAGCAATAGCATCCAGTAGAATCATTCTTATGGAATGGAAATCCAACACCCCCCCCCCCCCCCCCCGGAAATATGTATACAAGATGTGTTGTCCTTCACTTAATGGATACAGGAGGTGTTGTCCTTCAAGAGATGGATACAGGAGGTGTTGTCCTTCAAGAGAGATACAGGAGGTGTTGTCCTTCAAGAGAGATACAGGAGGTGTTGTCCTTCAAGAGAGAGATACAGGAGGTGTTGTCTTTCAAGAGAGAGAGATACAGGAGGTGTTATCATTCACTTAATGGATAAAGGAGGTGTTGTCCTTCAAGAGAGATACAGGAGGTGTTCTCCTTCAAGAGAGAGATACAGGAGGTGTTGTCCTTCAAGAGAGAGATACAGGAGGTGTTGTCCTTCAAGAGAGAGATACAGGAGGTGTTGTCCTTCAAGAGAGAGATACAGGAGGTGTTGTCCTTCAAGAGAGAGATACAGGAGGTGTTGTCCTTCAAGAGAGAGAGATACAGGAGGTGTTGTCCTTAAAGAGAGAGAGATACAGGAGGTGTTGTCCTTCAAGAGAGAGAGATACAGGAGGTGTTGTCCTTCAAGAGAGAGATACAGGAGGTGTTGTCCTTCAAGAGAGAGAGATACAGGAGGTGTTGTCCTTCAAGAGAGAGAGATACAGGATGTGTTGTCCTTCAAGTGAGAGATACAGGAGGTGTTGTCCTTCAAGAGAGAGAGATAAAGTGCATTGGATAAAAGCGCTATATAAATGCACCATTTACCATTTGATATACATCATACGTTGTAGTCTGTGCAGGATTGAAACACTGACTCTAATATGATTGCTCATATCTTTATTTGGATTAAATATAGTCGCTTTCTGTACGAAGGGGTGTATTCATAAGCACACAATAGAGGTGCAGACATTGTCACACTGTGTGTCTTATGGTGGTACGTGGAGCGAGGGAGACCATTAGTCAAGCCAGTCACATCGGCTTGACAATCTATTAGCTGCCATAGCAACCATATAAAGCCAGGTTCTTGACCTGTCCCTCCCTAGTCAATCTCTGGTCCTCCATTATGTCCGTCTGTTTTATGTAATACACCACATGAACCCAATCCACTCACCTCCACACCAGTGGACATACATACCACACATGCACAAAGGAAAGCAATAGCATCCAGTAGAATCATTCTTATGGAATGGAAATCCAACAACCCCCCCCCCCCCCCGGAAATATGTATACAAGATGTGTTGTCCTTCACTTAATGGATACAGGAGGTGTTGTCCTTCAAGAGATGGATACAGGAGGTGTTGTCCTTCAAGAGAGATACAGGAGGTGTTGTCCTTCAAGAGAGATACAGGAGGTGTTGTCCTTCAAGAGAGAGATACAGGAGGTGTTGTCTTTCAAGAGAGAGAGATACAGGAGGTGTTATCCTTCACTTAATGGATAAAGGAGGTGTTGTCCTTCAAGAGAGATACAGGAGGTGTTGTCCTTCAAGAGAGAGATACAGGAGGTGTTGTCCTTCAAGAGAGAGATACAGGAGGTGTTGTCCTTCAAGAGAGAGATACAGGAGGTGTTGTCCTTCAAGAGAGAGATACAGGAGGTGTTGTCCTTCAAGAGAGAGATACAGGAGGTGTTGTCCTTCAAGAGAGAGAGATACAGGAGGTGTTGTCCTTCAAGAGAGAGATACAGGAGGTGTTGTCCTTCAAGAGAGAGAGATACAGGAGGTGTTGTCCTTCAAGAGAGAGATACAGGAGGTGTTGTCCTTCAAGAGAGAGATACAGGAGGTGTTGTCCTTCAAGAGAAAGAGATACAGGAGGTGTTGTCCTTCAAGAGAGAGAGATACAGGAGGTGCTGTCCTTCAAGAGAGAGAGATACAGGAGGTGTTGTCCTTCAAGAGAGAGATACAGGAGGTGTTGTCCTTCAAGAGAGAGATACAGGAGGTGTTGTCCTTCAAGAGAGAGATACAGGAGGTGTTGTCCTTCAATAGAGAGATACAGGAGGTGTTGTCCTTCAAGGGAGAGATACAGGAGGTGTTGTCCTTCAAGAGAGAGATACAGGAGGTGTTGTCCTTCAAGAGAGAGATACAGCAGGTGTTGTCCTTCAAGAGAGAGATACAGGATGTGTTGTCCTTCAGGAGACAGAGATACAGGAGGTGTTGTCCTTCAAGAGAGAGATACAGGAGGTGTTGTCCTTCAAGATAGAGAGATACAGGAGGTGTTGTCCTTCAAGAGAGAGATACAGGAGGTGTTGTCCTTCAAGAGAGAGATACAGGAGGTGTTGTCCTTCAAGAGAGAGATACAGGAGGTGTTGTCCTTCAAGAGAGAGATACAGGAGGTGTTGTCCTTAAAGAGAGAGAGATACAGGAGGTGTTGTCCTTCAAGAGAGAGAGATACAGGAGGTGTTGTCCTTCAAGAGAGAGATACAGGAGGTGTTGTCCTTCAAGAGAGAGAGATACAGGAGGTGTTGTCCTTCAAGAGAGAGAGATACAGGATGTGTTGTCCTTCAAGTGAGAGATACAGGAGGTGTTGTCCTTCAAGAGAGAGAGATAAAGCGCATTGGATAAAAGCGCTATATAAATGCACCATTTACCATTTGATATACATCATACGTTGTAGTCTGTGCAGGATTGAAACACTGACTCTAATATGATTGCTCATATCTTTATTTGGATTAAATATAGTCGCTTTCTGTACGAAGGGGTGTATTCATAAGCACACAATAGAGGTGCAGACATTGTCACACTGTGTGTCTTATGGTGGTACGTGGAGCGAGGGAGACCATTAGTCAAGCCAGTCACATCGGCTTGACAATCTATTAGCTGCCATAGCAACCATATAAAGCCAGGTTCTTGACCTGTCCCTCCCTAGTCAATCTCTGGTCCTCCATTATGTCCGTCTGTTTTATGTAATACACCACATGAACCCAATCCACTCACCTCCACACCAGTGGACATACATACCACACATGCACAAAGGAAAGCAATAGCATCCAGTAGAATCATTCTTATGGAATGGAAATCCAACAACCCCCCCCCCCCCCCCCCCGGAAATATGTATACAAGATGTGTTGTCCTTCACTTAATGGATACAGGAGGTGTTGTCCTTCAAGAGATGGATACAGGAGGTGTTGTCCTTCAAGAGAGATACAGGAGGTGTTGTCCTTCAAGAGAGATACAGGAGGTGTTGTCCTTCAAGAGAGAGATACAGGAGGTGTTGTCTTTCAAGAGAGAGAGATACAGGAGGTGTTATCATTCACTTAATGGATAAAGGAGGTGTTGTCCTTCAAGAGAGATACAGGAGGTGTTGTCCTTCAAGAGAGAGATACAGGAGGTGTTGTCCTTCAAGAGAGAGATACAGGAGGTGTTGTCCTTCAAGAGAGAGATACAGGAGGTGTTGTCCTTCAAGAGAGAGATACAGGAGGTGTTGTCCTTCAAGAGAGAGATACAGGAGGTGTTGTCCTTCAAGAGAGAGAGATACAGGAGGTGTTGTCCTTAAAGAGAGAGAGATACAGGAGGTGTTGTCCTTCAAGAGAGAGAGATACAGGAGGTGTTGTCCTTCAAGAGAGAGATACAGGAGGTGTTGTCCTTCAAGAGAGAGAGATACAGGAGGTGTTGTCCTTCAAGAGAGAGAGATACAGGATGTGTTGTCCTTCAAGAGAGAGAGATACAGGAGGTGTTGTCCTTCAAGAGATGGATACAGGAGGTGTTGTCCTTCAAGAGATGGATACAGGAGGTGTTGTCCTTCAAGAGAGAGATACGGGAGGTGTTGTCCTTCAAGAGAGAGATACAGGAGGTGTTGTCCTTCAAGAGAGAGATACAGGAGGTGTTGTCCTTCAAGAGAGAGATACAGGAGGTGTTGTCCTTCAAGAGAGAGATACAGGAGGTGTTGTCCTTCAAGAGAGAGATACAGGAGGTGTTGTCCTTCAAGAGAGAGATACAGGAGGTGTTGTCCTTCAAGAGAGAGATACAGGAGGTGTTGTCCTTCAAGAGAGAGATACAGGAGGTGTTGTCCTTCAAGAGAGAGAGATACAGGAGGTGTTGTCCTTCAAGAGAGAGATACAGGAGGTGTTGTCCTTCAAGAGAGAGATACAGGAGGTGTTGTCCTTCAAGAGAGAGAGATACAGGAGGTGTTGTCCTTCAAGAGAGAGATACAGGAGGTGTTGTCCTTCAAGAGAGAGAGATACAGGAGGTGTTGTCCTTCAGGAGAGAGAGATACATGAGGTGTTGTCCTTCAAGAGAGAGATACCGGAGGTGTTGTCCTTCAGGAGAGAGATACAGGAGGTGTTGTCCTTCAAGAGAGAGATACAGGAGGTGTTGTCTTTCAAGAGAGAGATACAGGAGGTGTTGTCCTTCACTTAATGGATAAAGGAGGTGTTGTCCTTCAAGAGATGGATACAGGAGGTGTTGTCCTTTAAGAGAGATACAGGAGGTGTTGTCCTTCAAGAGAGATACAGGAGGTGTTGTCCTTCAAGAGAGAGATACAGGAGGTGTTGTCTTTCAAGAGAGAGAGATACAGGAGGTGTTGTCCTTCACTTAATGGATAAAGGAGGTGTTGTCCTTCAAGAGAGAGATACAGGAGGTGTTGTCCTTCAAGAGAGAGATACAGGAGGTGTTGTCCTTCAAGAGAGAGATACAGGAGGTGTTGTCCTTCAAGAGAGAGAGATACAGGAGGTGTTGTCCTTCAAGAGAGAGATACAGGAGGTGTTGTCCTTCAAGATAGAGAGATACAGGAGGTGTTGTCCTTCAAGAGAGAGATACAGGAGGTGTTGTCCTTCAAGAGAGAGATACAGGAGGTGTTGTCCTTCAAGAGAGAGAGATACAGGAGGTGTTGTCCTTCAAGAGAGAGAGATACAGGAGGTGTTGTCCTTCAAGAGAGAGATACGGGAGGTGTTGTCCTTCAAGAGAGAGAGATACAGGAGGTGTTGTCCTTCAAGAGAGAGATACAGGAGGTGTTGTCCTTCAAGAGAGAGATACAGGAGGTGTTGTCCTTCAAGAGAGAGATACAGGGGGTGTTGTCCTTCAGGAGAGAGAGATACAGGAGGTGTTGTCCTTCAAGAGAGAGATACAGGAGGTGTTGTCCTTCAAGAGAGAGATACAGGAGGTGTTGTCCTTCAAGAGAGAGAGATACAGGAGGTGTTGTCCTTCAAGAGAGAGAGATACAGGAGGTGTTGTCCTTCAGGAGAGAGATACAGGAGGTGTTGTCCTTCAAGAGAGAGAGATACAGGAGGTGTTGTCCTTCAAGAGAGAGATACAGGAGGTGTTGTCTTTCAAGAGAGAGAGATACAGGAGGTGTTGTCCTTCACTTAATGGATAAAGGAGGTGTTGTCCTTCAAGAGAGAGATACAGGAGGTGTTGTCCTTCAAGAGAGAGATACAGGAGGTGTTGTCCTTCAAGAGAGAGAGAGATACAGGAGGTGTTGTCCTTCAAGAGAGAGAGAGATACAGGAGGTGTTGTCCTTCAAGAGAGAGAGAGATACAGGAGGTGTTGTCCTTCAAGAGAGAGATACAGGAGGTGTTGTCCTTCAAGATAGAGATATACAGGAGGTGTTGTCCTTCAAGAGAGAGATACAGGAGGTGTTGTCCTTCAAGAGAGAGATACAGGAGGTGTTGTCCTTCAAGAGAGAGAGATACAGGAGGTGTTGTCCTTCAAGAGAGAGATACAGGAGGTGTTGTCCTTCAAGAGAGAGATACAGGAGGTGTTGTCCTTCAAGAGAGAGATAAAGGAGGTGTTGTCCTTCAAGAGAGATATACAGGAGGTTTTGTCCTTCAGGAGAGAGAGATACAGGAGGTGTTGTCCTTCAAGAGAGAGATACATGAGGTGTTGTCCTTTAAGAGAGAGATACAGGAGGTGTTGTCCTTCAAGAGAGAGATACAGGAGGTGTTGTCCTTCAAGAGAGAGAGATACAGGAGGTGTTGTCCTTCAAGAGAGAGATACAGGAGGTGTTGTCCTTCAAGAGAGAGAGATAAAGGAGGTGTTGTCCTTCAAGAGAGAGAGCGATACAGGAGGTGTTGTCCTTCAAGAGAGAGATACAGGAGGTGTTGTCCTTCATGAGAGAGATACAGGAGGTGTTGTCCTTCAAGACAGAGATACAGGAGGTGTTGTCCTTCAGGAGAGAGAGATACAGGAGGTGTTGTCCTTCAGGAGAGAGATACAGGAGGTGTTGTCCTTCAGGAGAGAGATACAAGAGATGTTGTCCTTCAGGAGAGAGAGATACAGGAGGTGTTGTCCTTCAAGAAAGAGAGATACAGGAGGTGTTGTCCTTCAAGAGAGAGATACAGGAGGTGTTGTCCTTCAGGAGAGAGATACAGGAGGTGTTGTCCTTCAATAGAGAGATACAGGAGGTGTTGTCCTTCAAGAGAGAGATACAGGAGGTGTTGTCCTTCAAGAGAAAGATACAGGAGGTGTTGTCATTCATGAGAGAGAGATACAGGAGGTGTTGTCCTTCAAGAGAAAGATACAGGAGGTGTTGTCCTTCAAGAGAGAGATACAGGAGGTGTTGTCCTTCAGGAGAGAGAGAGATACAGGATGTGTTGTCCTTCAAGAGAGAGATACAGGAGGCGTTGTCCTTCAGGAGAGAGATCAGGAGGTGTTGTCCTTCAAGAGAGAGAGATACAGGAGGTGTTGTCCTTCACTTAATGTATAAAGGAGGTGTTGTCCTTCAAGAGAGAGATACAGGAGGCATTGTCCTTCAAGAGAGAGATACAGGAGGTGTTGTCCTTCAAGAGAGAGATACAGGAGGTGTTGTCCTTCACTTAATGGATAAATGAGGTGTTGTACTTCAAGAGAGAGAGATACAGGAGGTGTTGTCCTTCAAGAGAGAGATACAGGAGGTGTTGTCCTTCAAGAGAGAGATACAGGAGGTGTTGTCCTTCAAGAGAGAGATACAGGAGGTGTTGTCCTTCAGGAGAGAGAGATACAGGAGGTGTTGTCCTTCAGGAGAGAGAGATACAGGAGGTGTTGTCCTTCAGGAGAGAGATACAGGAGGTGTTGTCCTTCAGGAGAGAGATACAGGAGGTGTTGTCCTTCAGGAGATAGATACAGGAGCTGTTGTCCTTCAAGAGAGAGATACAGGAGGTGTTGTCCTTCAGGAGAGAGATACAGGAGGTGTTGTCCTTCAAGAGAGAGATACAGGAGGTGTTGTCCTTCAGGAGAGAGAGATACAGGAGGTGTTGTCCTTCAAGAGAGAGATATACAGGAGGTGTTGTCCTTCAGGAGAGAGATACAGGAGGTGTTGTCCTTCAGGAGAGAGAGATACAGGAGGTGTTGTCCTTCAAGAGAGAGATACAGGAGGTGTTGTCCTTCAAGAGATGGATACAGGAGGTGTTGTCCTTCAAGAGAGAGATACAGGAGGTGTTGTCCTTCAAGAGATGGATACAGGAGGTGTTGTCCTTCAGGAGAGAGAGATACAGGAGGTGTTGTCCTTCAAGAGAGAGATACAGGAGGTGTTGTCCTTCAATAGAGAGATACAGGAGGTGTTGTCCTTCAAGAGAGAGATACAGGAGGTGTTGTCCTTCAAGAGAGAGATACAGGAGGTGTTGTCCTTCAAGAGAGAGATACAGGAGGTGTTGTCCTTCAAGAGAGAGATACAGGAGGTGTTGTCCTTCAAGAGAGAGATACAGGAGGTGTTGTCCTTCAAGAGAGAGAGATACAGGAGGTGTTGTCCTTCAAGAGAGAGAGATACAGGAGGTGTTGTCCTTCAAGAGAGAGATACAGGAGGTGTTGTCCTTCAAGAGAGAGATACAGGAGGTGTTGTCCTTCAAGAGAGAGAGATACAGGAGGTGTTGTCCTTCAAGAGAGAGATACAGGAGGTGTTGTCCTTCAAGAGAGAGAGAGATACAGGAGGTGTTGTCCTTCAGGAGAGAGAGATACATGAGGTGTTGTCATTCAAGAGAGAGATACCGGAGGTGTTGTCCTTCAGGAGAGAGATACAGGAGGTGTTGTCCTTCAAGAGAGAGATACAGGAGGTGTTGTCTTTCAAGAGAGAGATACAGGAGGTGTTGTCCTTCACTTAATGGATAAAGGAGGTGTTGTCCTTCAAGAGATGGATACAGGAGGTGGTGTCCTTTAAGAGAGATACAGGAGGTGTTGTCCTTCAAGAGAGATACAGGAGGTGTTGTCCTTCAAGAGAGAGATACAGGAGGTGTTGTCTTTCAAGAGAGAGATACAGGAGGTGTTGTCCTTCACTTAATGGATAAAGGAGGTGTTGTCCTTCAAGAGAGAGATACAGGAGGTGTTGTCCTTCAAGAGAGAGATACAGGAGGTGTTGTCCTTCAAGAGAGAGATACAGGAGGTGTTGTCCTTCAAGAGAGAGATACAGGAGGTGTTGTCCTTCAAGAGAGAGATACAGGAGGTGTTGTCCTTCAAGATAGAGAGATACAGGAGGTGTTGTCCTTCAAGAGAGAGATACAGGAGGTGTTGTCCTTCAAGAGAGAGATACAGGAGGTGTTGTCCTTCAAGAGAGAGAGATACAGGAGGTGTTGTCCTTCAAGAGAGAGAGAGATACAGGAGGTGTTGTCCTTCAAGAGAGAGATACAGGAGGTGTTGTCCTTCAAGAGAGAGAGATACAGGAGGTGTTGTCCTTCAAGAGAGAGATACAGGGTGTGTTGTCCTTCAGGAGAGAGAGATACAGGAGGTGTTGTCCTTCAAGAGAGAGATACAGGAGGTGTTGTCCTTCAAGAGAGAGATACAGGAGGTGTTGTCCTTCAGGAGAGAGAGATACAGGAGATGTTGTCCTTCAAGAGAGAGAGATACAGGAGGTGTTGTCCTTCAGGATAGAGATACAGGAGGTGTTGTCCTTCAAGAGAGAGAGATACATGAGGTGTTGTCCTTCAAGAGAGAGATACAGGAGGTGTTGTCTTTCAAGAGAGAGATACAGGAGGTGTTGTCCTTCACTTAATGGATAAAGGAGGTGTTGTCCTTCAAGAGAGAGATACAGGAGGTGTTGTCCTTCAAGAGAGAGATACAGGAGGTGTTGTCCTTCAAGAGAGAGAGAGATACAGGATGTGTTGTCCTTCAAGAGAGAGAGATACAGGAGGTGTTGTCCTTCAAGAGAGAGATACAGGAGGTGTTGTCCTTCAAGATAGAGATATACAGGAGGTGTTGTCCTTCAAGAGAGAGATACAGGAGGTGTTGTCCTTCAAGAGAGAGATACAGGAGGTGTTGTCCTTCAAGAGAGAGAGATACAGGAGGTGTTGTCCTTCAAGAGAGAGATACAGGAGGTGTTGTCCTTCAAGAGAGAGATACAGGAGGTGTTGTCCTTCAAGAGAGAGATACAGGAGGTGTTGTCCTTCAAGAGAGAGATACAGGAGGTGTTGTCCTTCAAGAGAGAGATACAGGAGGTTTTGTCCTTCAGGAGAGAGAGATACAGGAGGTGTTGTCCTTCAAGAGAGAGATACATGAGGTGTTGTCCTTTAAGAGAGAGAGATACAGGAGGTGTTGTCCTTCAAGAGAGAGATACAGGAGGTGTTGTCCTTCAAGAGAGAGATACAGGAAGTGTTGTCCTTCAAGAGAGAAATACAGGAGGTGTTGTCCTTCAAGAGAGAGAGATAAAGGAGGTGTTGTCCTTCAAGGGAGAGAGAGATACAGGAGGTGTTGTCCTTCAAGAGAGAGATACAGGAGGTGTTGTCCTTCATGAGAGAGATACAGGAGGTGTTGTCCTTCAAGACAGAGATACAGGAGGTGTTGTCCTTCAGGAGAGAGATACAGGAGGTGTTGTCCTTCAGGAGAGAGATACAAGAGGTGTTGTCCTTCAGGAGAGAGAGATACAGGAGGTGTTGTCCTCCAAGAAAGAGAGATACAGGAGGTGTTGTCCTTCAAGAGAGAGATACAGGAGGTGTTGTCCTTCAGGAGAGAGATACAGGATGTGTTGTCCTTCAATAGAGAGATACAGGAGGTGTTGTCCTTCAAGAGAGAGATACAGGAGGTGTTGTCCTTCAAGAGAAATATACAGGAGGTGTTGTCCTTCATGAGAGAGAGATACAGGAGGTGTTGTCCTTCAAGAGAAAGATACAGGAGGTGTTGTCCTTCAAGAGAGAGATACAGGAGGTGTTGTCCTTCAGGAGAGAGAGAGATACAAGAGGTGTTGTCCTTCAAGAGAGAGATACAGGAGGCGTTGTCCTTCAGGAGAGAGATCAGGAGGTGTTGTCCTTCAAGAGAGAGAGATACAGGAGGTGTTGTCCTTCACTTAATGGATAAAGGAGGTGTTGTCCTTCAAGAGAGAGATACAGGAGGCGTTGTCCTTCAAGAGAGAGATACAGGAGGTGTTGTCCTTCAAGAGAGAGATACAGGAGGTGTTGTCCTTCACTTAATGGATAAATGAGGTGTTGTACTTCAAGAGAGAGAGATACAGGAGGTGTTGTCCTTCAAGAGAGAGATACAGGAGGTGTTGTCCTTCAGGAGAGAGAGATACAGGAGGTGTTGTCCTTCAGGAGAGAGAGATACAGGAGGTGTTGTCCTTCAGGAGAGAGAGATACAGGAGGTGTTGTCCTTCAGGAGAGAGATACAGGAGGTGTTGTCCTTCAGGAGAGAGATACAGGAGCTGTTGTCCTTCAAGAGAGAGATACAGGAGGTGTTGTCCTTCAGGAGAGAGATACAGGAGGTGTTGTCCTTCAAGAGAGAGATACAGGAGGTGTTGTCCTTCAGGAGAGAGAGATACAGGAGGTGTTGTCCTTCAAGAGAGAGATATACAGGAGGTGTTGTCCTTCAGGAGAGAGATACAGGAGGTGTTGTCCTTCAGGAGAGAGAGATACAGGAGGTGTTGTCCTTCAAGAGAGAGAGATACAGGAGGTGTTGTCCTTCAAGAGATGGATACAGGAGGTGTTGTCCTTCAAGAGAGAGATACAGGAGGTGTTGTCCTTCAAGAGATGGATACAGGAGGTGTTGTCCTTCAGGAGAGAGATACAGGAGGTGTTGTCCTTCAAGAAAGAGAGATACAGGAGGTGTTGTCCTTCAAGAGAGAGATACAGGAGGTGTTGTCCTTCAGGAGAGAGATACAGGAGGTGTTGTCCTTCAATAGAGAGATACAGAAGGTGTTGTCCTTCAAGAGAGAGATACAGGAGGTGTTGTCCTTCAAGAGAAAGATACAGGAGGTGTTGTCCTTCATGAGAGAGAGATACAGGAGGTGTTGTCCTTCAAGAGAGAGATACAGGATGTGTTGTCCTTCAAGAGAGAGATACAGGAGGTGTTGTCCTTCAGGAGAGAGAGATACAGGAGGTGTTGTCCTTCAAGAGAGAGAGATACAGGAGGCGTTGTCCTTCAGGAGAGAGATACAGGAGGTGTTGTCCTTCAAGAGAGAGAGATACAGGAGGTGTTGTCCTTCAAGAGAGAGATACAGGAGGTGTTGTCCTTCAGGAGAGAGAGATACAGGAGGTGTTGTCCTTCAAGATAGAGAGATACAGGAGGTGTTGTCCTTCAAGAGAGAGAGATACAGGAGGTGTTGTCCTTCAAGAGAGAGATACAGGAGGTGTTGTCCTTCAAGAGAGAGAGATACAGGAGGTGTTGTCCTTCAAGAGAGAGAGATACAGGAGGTGTTGTCCTTCAAGAGAGAGAGATACAGGAGGTGTTGTCCTTCAAGAGAGAGATACAGGAGGTGTTGTCCTTCAAGAGAGAGATACAGGAGGTGTTGTCCTTCAAGAGAGAGATACAGGGGGTGTTGTCCTTCAGGAGAGAGATACAGGAGGTGTTGTCCTTCAAGAGAGAGATACAGGAGGTGTTGTCCTTTAAGAGAGAGAGATACAGGAAGTGTTGTCCTTCAAGAGATAGATACAGGAGGTGTTGTCCTTCAAGAGAGAGATACAGGAGGTGTTGTCCTTCAAGAGAGAGATACAGGAGGTGTTGTCCTTCAAGAGAGAGATACAGGAGGTGTTGTCCTTCAAGAGAGAGAGATACAGGAGGTGTTGTCCTTCAAGAGAGAGAGATACAGGAGGTGTTGTCCTTCAAGAGAGAGATACGGGAGGTGTTGTCCTTCAAGAGAGAGAGATACAGGAGGTGTTGTCCTTCAAGAGAGAGATACAGGAGGTGTTGTCCTTCAAGAGAGAGATACAGGAGGTGTTGTCCTTCAAGAGAGAGATACAGGGGGTGTTGTCCTTCAGGAGAGAGAGATACAGGAGGTGTTGTCCTTCAAGAGAGAGATACAGGAGGTGTTGTCCTTCAAGAGAGAGATACAGGAGGTGTTGTCCTTCAAGAGAGAGAGATACAGGAGGTGTTGTCCTTCAAGAGAGAGAGATACAGGAGGTGTTGTCCTTCAGGAGAGAGATACAGGAGGTGTTGTCCTTCAAGAGAGAGAGATACAGGAGGTGTTGTCCTTCAAGAGAGAGATACAGGAGGTGTTGTCTTTCAAGAGAGAGAGATACAGGAGGTGTTGTCCTTCACTTAATGGATAAAGGAGGTGTTGTCCTTCAAGAGAGAGATACAGGAGGTGTTGTCCTTCAAGAGAGAGATACAGGAGGTGTTGTCCTTCAAGAGAGAGAGATACAGGAGGTGTTGTCCTTCAAGAGAGAGAGAGATACAGGAGGTGTTGTCCTTCAAGAGAGAGAGAGATACAGGAGGTGTTGTCCTTCAAGAGAGAGATACAGGAGGTGTTGTCCTTCAAGATAGAGATATACAGGAGGTGTTGTCCTTCAAGAGAGAGATACAGGAGGTGTTGTCCTTCAAGAGAGAGATACAGGAGGTGTTGTCCTTCAAGAGAGAGAGATACAGGAGGTGTTGTCCTTCAAGAGAGAGATACAGGAGGTGTTGTCCTTCAAGAGAGAGATACAGGAGGTGTTGTCCTTCAAGAGAGAGATAAAGGAGGTGTTGTCCTTCAAGAGAGATATACAGGAGGTTTTGTCCTTCAGGAGAGAGAGATACAGGAGGTGTTGTCCTTCAAGAGAGAGATACATGAGGTGTTGTCCTTTAAGAGAGAGATACAGGAGGTGTTGTCCTTCAAGAGAGAGATACAGGAGGTGTTGTCCTTCAAGAGAGAGAGATACAGGAGGTGTTGTCCTTCAAGAGAGAGATACAGGAGGTGTTGTCCTTCAAGAGAGAGAGATAAAGGAGGTGTTGTCCTTCAAGAGAGAGAGCGATACAGGAGGTGTTGTCCTTCAAGAGAGAGATACAGGAGGTGTTGTCCTTCATGAGAGAGATACAGGAGGTGTTGTCCTTCAAGACAGAGATACAGGAGGTGTTGTCCTTCAGGAGAGAGAGATACAGGAGGTGTTGTCCTTCAGGAGAGAGATACAGGAGGTGTTGTCCTTCAGGAGAGAGATACAAGAGATGTTGTCCTTCAGGAGAGAGAGATACAGGAGGTGTTGTCCTTCAAGAAAGAGAGATACAGGAGGTGTTGTCCTTCAAGAGAGAGATACAGGAGGTGTTGTCCTTCAGGAGAGAGATACAGGAGGTGTTGTCCTTCAATAGAGAGATACAGGAGGTGTTGTCCTTCAAGAGAGAGATACAGGAGGTGTTGTCCTTCAAGAGAAAGATACAGGAGGTGTTGTCATTCATGAGAGAGAGATACAGGAGGTGTTGTCCTTCAAGAGAAAGATACAGGAGGTGTTGTCCTTCAAGAGAGAGATACAGGAGGTGTTGTCCTTCAGGAGAGAGAGAGATACAGGATGTGTTGTCCTTCAAGAGAGAGATACAGGAGGCGTTGTCCTTCAGGAGAGAGATCAGGAGGTGTTGTCCTTCAAGAGAGAGAGATACAGGAGGTGTTGTCCTTCACTTAATGTATAAAGGAGGTGTTGTCCTTCAAGAGAGAGATACAGGAGGTGTTGTCCTTCACTTAATGGATAAATGAGGTGTTGTACTTCAAGAGAGAGAGATACAGGAGGTGTTGTCCTTCAAGAGAGAGATACAGGAGGTGTTGTCCTTCAAGAGAGAGATACAGGAGGTGTTGTCCTTCAAGAGAGAGATACAGGAGGTGTTGTCCTTCAGGAGAGAGAGATACAGGAGGTGTTGTCCTTCAGGAGAGAGAGATACAGGAGGTGTTGTCCTTCAGGAGAGAGATACAGGAGGTGTTGTCCTTCAGGAGAGAGATACAGGAGGTGTTGTCCTTCAGGAGATAGATACAGGAGCTGTTGTCCTTCAAGAGAGAGATACAGGAGGTGTTGTCCTTCAGGAGAGAGATACAGGAGGTGTTGTCCTTCAAGAGAGAGATACAGGAGGTGTTGTCCTTCAGGAGAGAGAGATACAGGAGGTGTTGTCCTTCAAGAGAGAGATATACAGGAGGTGTTGTCCTTCAGGAGAGAGATACAGGAGGTGTTGTCCTTCAGGAGAGAGAGATACAGGAGGTGTTGTCCTTCAAGAGAGAGATACAGGAGGTGTTGTCCTTCAAGAGATGGATACAGGAGGTGTTGTCCTTCAAGAGAGAGATACAGGAGGTGTTGTCCTTCAAGAGATGGATACAGGAGGTGTTGTCCTTCAGGAGAGAGAGATACAGGAGGTGTTGTCCTTCAAGAGAGAGATACAGGAGGTGTTGTCCTTCAATAGAGAGATACAGGAGGTGTTGTCCTTCAAGAGAGAGATACAGGAGGTGTTGTCCTTCAAGAGAGAGATACAGGAGGTGTTGTCCTTCAAGAGAGAGATACAGGAGGTGTTGTCCTTCAAGAGAGAGATACAGGAGGTGTTGTCCTTCAAGAGAGAGATACAGGAGGTGTTGTCCTTCAAGAGAGAGAGATACAGGAGGTGTTGTCCTTCAAGAGAGAGAGATACAGGAGGTGTTGTCCTTCAAGAGAGAGATACAGGAGGTGTTGTCCTTCAAGAGAGAGATACAGGAGGTGTTGTCCTTCAAGAGAGAGAGATACAGGAGGTGTTGTCCTTCAAGAGAGAGATACAGGAGGTGTTGTCCTTCAAGAGAGAGAGAGATACAGGAGGTGTTGTCCTTCAGGAGAGAGAGATACATGAGGTGTTGTCATTCAAGAGAGAGATACCGGAGGTGTTGTCCTTCAGGAGAGAGATACAGGAGGTGTTGTCCTTCAAGAGAGAGATACAGGAGGTGTTGTCTTTCAAGAGAGAGATACAGGAGGTGTTGTCCTTCACTTAATGGATAAAGGAGGTGTTGTCCTTCAAGAGATGGATACAGGAGGTGGTGTCCTTTAAGAGAGATACAGGAGGTGTTGTCCTTCAAGAGAGATACAGGAGGTGTTGTCCTTCAAGAGAGAGATACAGGAGGTGTTGTCTTTCAAGAGAGAGATACAGGAGGTGTTGTCCTTCACTTAATGGATAAAGGAGGTGTTGTCCTTCAAGAGAGAGATACAGGAGGTGTTGTCCTTCAAGAGAGAGATACAGGAGGTGTTGTCCTTCAAGAGAGAGATACAGGAGGTGTTGTCCTTCAAGAGAGAGATACAGGAGGTGTTGTCCTTCAAGAGAGAGATACAGGAGGTGTTGTCCTTCAAGATAGAGAGATACAGGAGGTGTTGTCCTTCAAGAGAGAGATACAGGAGGTGTTGTCCTTCAAGAGAGAGATACAGGAGGTGTTGTCCTTCAAGAGAGAGAGATACAGGAGGTGTTGTCCTTCAAGAGAGAGAGAGATACAGGAGGTGTTGTCCTTCAAGAGAGAGATACAGGAGGTGTTGTCCTTCAAGAGAGAGAGATACAGGAGGTGTTGTCCTTCAAGAGAGAGATACAGGGTGTGTTGTCCTTCAGGAGAGAGAGATACAGGAGGTGTTGTCCTTCAAGAGAGAGATACAGGAGGTGTTGTCCTTCAAGAGAGAGATACAGGAGGTGTTGTCCTTCAGGAGAGAGAGATACAGGAGATGTTGTCCTTCAAGAGAGAGAGATACAGGAGGTGTTGTCCTTCAGGATAGAGATACAGGAGGTGTTGTCCTTCAAGAGAGAGAGATACATGAGGTGTTGTCCTTCAAGAGAGAGATACAGGAGGTGTTGTCTTTCAAGAGAGAGATACAGGAGGTGTTGTCCTTCACTTAATGGATAAAGGAGGTGTTGTCCTTCAAGAGAGAGATACAGGAGGTGTTGTCCTTCAAGAGAGAGATACAGGAGGTGTTGTCCTTCAAGAGAGAGAGAGATACAGGATGTGTTGTCCTTCAAGAGAGAGAGATACAGGAGGTGTTGTCCTTCAAGAGAGAGATACAGGAGGTGTTGTCCTTCAAGATAGAGATATACAGGAGGTGTTGTCCTTCAAGAGAGAGATACAGGAGGTGTTGTCCTTCAAGAGAGAGATACAGGAGGTGTTGTCCTTCAAGAGAGAGAGATACAGGAGGTGTTGTCCTTCAAGAGAGAGATACAGGAGGTGTTGTCCTTCAAGAGAGAGATACAGGAGGTGTTGTCCTTCAAGAGAGAGATACAGGAGGTGTTGTCCTTCAAGAGAGAGATACAGGAGGTGTTGTCCTTCAAGAGAGAGATACAGGAGGTTTTGTCCTTCAGGAGAGAGAGATACAGGAGGTGTTGTCCTTCAAGAGAGAGATACATGAGGTGTTGTCCTTTAAGAGAGAGAGATACAGGAGGTGTTGTCCTTCAAGAGAGAGATACAGGAGGTGTTGTCCTTCAAGAGAGAGAGATACAGGAAGTGTTGTCCTTCAAGAGAGAAATACAGGAGGTGTTGTCCTTCAAGAGAGAGAGATAAAGGAGGTGTTGTCCTTCAAGGGAGAGAGAGATACAGGAGGTGTTGTCCTTCAAGAGAGAGATACAGGAGGTGTTGTCCTTCATGAGAGAGATACAGGAGGTGTTGTCCTTCAAGACAGAGATACAGGAGGTGTTGTCCTTCAGGAGAGAGATACAGGAGGTGTTGTCCTTCAGGAGAGAGATACAAGAGGTGTTGTCCTTCAGGAGAGAGAGATACAGGAGGTGTTGTCCTCCAAGAAAGAGAGATACAGGAGGTGTTGTCCTTCAAGAGAGAGATACAGGAGGTGTTGTCCTTCAGGAGAGAGATACAGGATGTGTTGTCCTTCAATAGAGAGATACAGGAGGTGTTGTCCTTCAAGAGAGAGATACAGGAGGTGTTGTCCTTCAAGAGAAATATACAGGAGGTGTTGTCCTTCATGAGAGAGAGATACAGGAGGTGTTGTCCTTCAAGAGAAAGATACAGGAGGTGTTGTCCTTCAAGAGAGAGATACAGGAGGTGTTGTCCTTCAGGAGAGAGAGAGATACAAGAGGTGTTGTCCTTCAAGAGAGAGATACAGGAGGCGTTGTCCTTCAGGAGAGAGATCAGGAGGTGTTGTCCTTCAAGAGAGAGAGATACAGGAGGTGTTGTCCTTCACTTAATGGATAAAGGAGGTGTTGTCCTTCAAGAGAGAGATACAGGAGGCGTTGTCCTTCAAGAGAGAGATACAGGAGGTGTTGTCCTTCAAGAGAGAGATACAGGAGGTGTTGTCCTTCACTTAATGGATAAATGAGGTGTTGTACTTCAAGAGAGAGAGATACAGGAGGTGTTGTCCTTCAAGAGAGAGATACAGGAGGTGTTGTCCTTCAGGAGAGAGAGATACAGGAGGTGTTGTCCTTCAGGAGAGAGAGATACAGGAGGTGTTGTCCTTCAGGAGAGAGAGATACAGGAGGTGTTGTCCTTCAGGAGAGAGATACAGGAGGTGTTGTCCTTCAGGAGAGAGATACAGGAGCTGTTGTCCTTCAAGAGAGAGATACAGGAGGTGTTGTCCTTCAGGAGAGAGATACAGGAGGTGTTGTCCTTCAAGAGAGAGATACAGGAGGTGTTGTCCTTCAGGAGAGAGAGATACAGGAGGTGTTGTCCTTCAAGAGAGAGATATACAGGAGGTGTTGTCCTTCAGGAGAGAGATACAGGAGGTGTTGTCCTTCAGGAGAGAGAGATACAGGAGGTGTTGTCCTTCAAGAGAGAGAGATACAGGAGGTGTTGTCCTTCAAGAGATGGATACAGGAGGTGTTGTCCTTCAAGAGAGAGATACAGGAGGTGTTGTCCTTCAAGAGATGGATACAGGAGGTGTTGTCCTTCAGGAGAGAGATACAGGAGGTGTTGTCCTTCAAGAAAGAGAGATACAGGAGGTGTTGTCCTTCAAGAGAGAGATACAGGAGGTGTTGTCCTTCAGGAGAGAGATACAGGAGGTGTTGTCCTTCAATAGAGAGATACAGAAGGTGTTGTCCTTCAAGAGAGAGATACAGGAGGTGTTGTCCTTCAAGAGAAAGATACAGGAGGTGTTGTCCTTCATGAGAGAGAGATACAGGAGGTGTTGTCCTTCAAGAGAGAGATACAGGATGTGTTGTCCTTCAAGAGAGAGATACAGGAGGTGTTGTCCTTCAGGAGAGAGAGATACAGGAGGTGTTGTCCTTCAAGAGAGAGAGATACAGGAGGCGTTGTCCTTCAGGAGAGAGAT
This sequence comes from Notolepis coatsorum, assembly GCF_963971535.1. NCBI lineage: Eukaryota > Metazoa > Chordata > Actinopteri > Aulopiformes > Paralepididae > Notolepis > Notolepis coatsorum. The sequence continues at coordinate 42,344 of NW_028170551.1, forward strand.
ACAGGAGGTGTTGTCCTTCAAGAGAGAGAGATACAGGAGGTGTTGTCCTTCAAGAGAGAGATACAGGAGGTGTTGTCCTTCAGGAGAGAGAGATACAGGAGGTGTTGTCCTTCAAGATAGAGAGATACAGGAGGTGTTGTCCTTCAAGAGAGAGAGATACAGGAGGTGTTGTCCTTCAAGAGAGAGATACAGGAGGTGTTGTCCTTCAAGAGAGAGAGATACAGGAGGTGTTGTCCTTCAAGAGAGAGAGATACAGGAGGTGTTGTCCTTCAAGAGAGAGAGATACAGGAGGTGTTGTCCTTCAAGAGAGAGATACAGGAGGTGTTGTCCTTCAAGAGAGAGATACAGGAGGTGTTGTCCTTCAAGAGAGAGATACAGGGGGTGTTGTCCTTCAGGAGAGAGATACAGGAGGTGTTGTCCTTCAAGAGAGAGATACAGGAGGTGTTGTCCTTTAAGAGAGAGAGATACAGGAAGTGTTGTCCTTCAAGAGATAGATACAGGAGGTGTTGTCCTTCAAGAGAGAGATACAGGAGGTGTTGTCCTTCAAGAGAGAGATACAGGAGGTGTTGTCCTTCAAGAGAGAGATACAGGAGGTGTTGTCCTTCAAGAGAGAGAGATACAGGAGGTGTTGTCCTTCAAGAGAGAGAGATACAGGAGGTGTTGTCCTTCAAGAGAGAGATACGGGAGGTGTTGTCCTTCAAGAGAGAGAGATACAGGAGGTGTTGTCCTTCAAGAGAGAGATACAGGAGGTGTTGTCCTTCAAGAGAGAGATACAGGAGGTGTTGTCCTTCAAGAGAGAGATACAGGGGGTGTTGTCCTTCAGGAGAGAGAGATACAGGAGGTGTTGTCCTTCAAGAGAGAGATACAGGAGGTGTTGTCCTTCAAGAGAGAGATACAGGAGGTGTTGTCCTTCAAGAGAGAGAGATACAGGAGGTGTTGTCCTTCAAGAGAGAGAGATACAGGAGGTGTTGTCCTTCAGGAGAGAGATACAGGAGGTGTTGTCCTTCAAGAGAGAGAGATACAGGAGGTGTTGTCCTTCAAGAGAGAGATACAGGAGGTGTTGTCTTTCAAGAGAGAGAGATACAGGAGGTGTTGTCCTTCACTTAATGGATAAAGGAGGTGTTGTCCTTCAAGAGAGAGATACAGGAGGTGTTGTCCTTCAAGAGAGAGATACAGGAGGTGTTGTCCTTCAAGAGAGAGAGATACAGGAGGTGTTGTCCTTCAAGAGAGAGAGAGATACAGGAGGTGTTGTCCTTCAAGAGAGAGAGAGATACAGGAGGTGTTGTCCTTCAAGAGAGAGATACAGGAGGTGTTGTCCTTCAAGATAGAGATATACAGGAGGTGTTGTCCTTCAAGAGAGAGATACAGGAGGTGTTGTCCTTCAAGAGAGAGATACAGGAGGTGTTGTCCTTCAAGAGAGAGAGATACAGGAGGTGTTGTCCTTCAAGAGAGAGATACAGGAGGTGTTGTCCTTCAAGAGAGAGATACAGGAGGTGTTGTCCTTCAAGAGAGAGATAAAGGAGGTGTTGTCCTTCAAGAGAGATATACAGGAGGTTTTGTCCTTCAGGAGAGAGAGATACAGGAGGTGTTGTCCTTCAAGAGAGAGATACATGAGGTGTTGTCCTTTAAGAGAGAGATACAGGAGGTGTTGTCCTTCAAGAGAGAGATACAGGAGGTGTTGTCCTTCAAGAGAGAGAGATACAGGAGGTGTTGTCCTTCAAGAGAGAGATACAGGAGGTGTTGTCCTTCAAGAGAGAGAGATAAAGGAGGTGTTGTCCTTCAAGAGAGAGAGCGATACAGGAGGTGTTGTCCTTCAAGAGAGAGATACAGGAGGTGTTGTCCTTCATGAGAGAGATACAGGAGGTGTTGTCCTTCAAGACAGAGATACAGGAGGTGTTGTCCTTCAGGAGAGAGAGATACAGGAGGTGTTGTCCTTCAGGAGAGAGATACAGGAGGTGTTGTCCTTCAGGAGAGAGATACAAGAGATGTTGTCCTTCAGGAGAGAGAGATACAGGAGGTGTTGTCCTTCAAGAAAGAGAGATACAGGAGGTGTTGTCCTTCAAGAGAGAGATACAGGAGGTGTTGTCCTTCAGGAGAGAGATACAGGAGGTGTTGTCCTTCAATAGAGAGATACAGGAGGTGTTGTCCTTCAAGAGAGAGATACAGGAGGTGTTGTCCTTCAAGAGAAAGATACAGGAGGTGTTGTCATTCATGAGAGAGAGATACAGGAGGTGTTGTCCTTCAAGAGAAAGATACAGGAGGTGTTGTCCTTCAAGAGAGAGATACAGGAGGTGTTGTCCTTCAGGAGAGAGAGAGATACAGGATGTGTTGTCCTTCAAGAGAGAGATACAGGAGGCGTTGTCCTTCAGGAGAGAGATCAGGAGGTGTTGTCCTTCAAGAGAGAGAGATACAGGAGGTGTTGTCCTTCACTTAATGTATAAAGGAGGTGTTGTCCTTCAAGAGAGAGATACAGGAGGCATTGTCCTTCAAGAGAGAGATACAGGAGGTGTTGTCCTTCAAGAGAGAGATACAGGAGGTGTTGTCCTTCACTTAATGGATAAATGAGGTGTTGTACTTCAAGAGAGAGAGATACAGGAGGTGTTGTCCTTCAAGAGAGAGATACAGGAGGTGTTGTCCTTCAAGAGAGAGATACAGGAGGTGTTGTCCTTCAAGAGAGAGATACAGGAGGTGTTGTCCTTCAGGAGAGAGAGATACAGGAGGTGTTGTCCTTCAGGAGAGAGAGATACAGGAGGTGTTGTCCTTCAGGAGAGAGATACAGGAGGTGTTGTCCTTCAGGAGAGAGATACAGGAGGTGTTGTCCTTCAGGAGATAGATACAGGAGCTGTTGTCCTTCAAGAGAGAGATACAGGAGGTGTTGTCCTTCAGGAGAGAGATACAGGAGGTGTTGTCCTTCAAGAGAGAGATACAGGAGGTGTTGTCCTTCAGGAGAGAGAGAGATACAGGATGTGTTGTCCTTCAAGAGAGAGATACAGGAGGCGTTGTCCTTCAGGAGAGAGATCAGGAGGTGTTGTCCTTCAAGAGAGAGAGATACAGGAGGTGTTGTCCTTCACTTAATGTATAAAGGAGGTGTTGTCCTTCAAGAGAGAGATACAGGAGGCATTGTCCTTCAAGAGAGAGATACAGGAGGTGTTGTCCTTCAAGAGAGAGATACAGGAGGTGTTGTCCTTCACTTAATGGATAAATGAGGTGTTGTACTTCAAGAGAGAGAGATACAGGAGGTGTTGTCCTTCAAGAGAGAGATACAGGAGGTGTTGTCCTTCAAGAGAGAGATACAGGAGGTGTTGTCCTTCAAGAGAGAGATACAGGAGGTGTTGTCCTTCAGGAGAGAGAGATACAGGAGGTGTTGTCCTTCAGGAGAGAGAGATACAGGAGGTGTTGTCCTTCAGGAGAGAGATACAGGAGGTGTTGTCCTTCAGGAGAGATACAGGAGGTGTTGTCCTTCAGGAGATAGATACAGGAGCTGTTGTCCTTCAAGAGAGAGATACAGGAGGTGTTGTCCTTCAGGAGAGAGATACAGGAGGTGTTGTCCTTCAAGAGAGAGATACAGGAGGTGTTGTCCTTCAGGAGAGAGAGATACAGGAGGTGTTGTCCTTCAAGAGAGAGATATACAGGAGGTGTTGTCCTTCAGGAGAGAGATACAGGAGGTGTTGTCCTTCAGGAGAGAGAGATACAGGAGGTGTTGTCCTTCAAGAGAGAGAGATACAGGAGGTGTTGTCCTTCAAGAGATGGATACAGGAGGTGTTGTCCTTCAAGAGAGAGATACAGGAGGTGTTGTCCTTCAAGAGATGGATACAGGAGGTGTTGTCCTTCAGGAGAGAGAGATACAGGAGGTGTTGTCCTTCAAGAGAGAGATACAGGAGGTGTTGTCCTTCAATAGAGAGATACAGGAGGTGTTGTCCTTCAAGAGAGAGATACAGGAGGTGTTGTCCTTCAAGAGAGAGATACAGGAGGTGTTGTCCTTCAAGAGAGAGATACAGGAGGTGTTGTCCTTCAAGAGAGAGATACAGGAGGTGTTGTCCTTCAAGAGAGAGATACAGGAGGTGTTGTCCTTCAAGAGAGAGAGATACAGGAGGTGTTGTCCTTCAAGAGAGAGAGATACAGGAGGTGTTGTCCTTCAAGAGAGAGATACAGGAGGTGTTGTCCTTCAAGAGAGAGATACAGGAGGTGTTGTGCTTCAAGAGAGAGAGATACAGGAGGTGTTGTCCTTCAAGAGAGAGATACAGGAGGTGTTGTCCTTCAAGAGAGAGAGAGATACAGGAGGTGTTGTCCTTCAGGAGAGAGAGATACATGAGGTGTTGTCATTCAAGAGAGAGATACCGGAGGTGTTGTCCTTCAGGAGAGAGATACAGGAGGTGTTGTCCTTCAAGAGAGAGATACAGGAGGTGTTGTCTTTCAAGAGAGAGATACAGGAGGTGTTGTCCTTCACTTAATGGATAAAGGAGGTGTTGTCCTTCAAGAGATGGATACAGGAGGTGGTGTCCTTTAAGAGAGATACAGGAGGTGTTGTCCTTCAAGAGAGATACAGGAGGTGTTGTCCTTCAAGAGAGAGATACAGGAGGTGTTGTCTTTCAAGAGAGAGATACAGGAGGTGTTGTCCTTCACTTAATGGATAAAGGAGGTGTTGTCCTTCAAGAGAGAGATACAGGAGGTGTTGTCCTTCAAGAGAGAGATACAGGAGGTGTTGTCCTTCAAGAGAGAGATACAGGAGGTGTTGTCCTTCAAGAGAGAGATACAGGAGGTGTTGTCCTTCAAGAGAGAGATACAGGAGGTGTTGTCCTTCAAGATAGAGAGATACAGGAGGTGTTGTCCTTCAAGAGAGAGATACAGGAGGTGTTGTCCTTCAAGAGAGAGATACAGGAGGTGTTGTCCTTCAAGAGAGAGATACAGGAGGTGTTGTCCTTCAAGAGAGAGAGAGATACAGGAGGTGTTGTCCTTCAAGAGAGAGATACAGGAGGTGTTGTCCTTCAAGAGAGAGAGATACAGGAGGTGTTGTCCTTCAAGAGAGAGATACAGGGTGTGTTGTCCTTCAGGAGAGAGAGATACAGGAGGTGTTGTCCTTCAAGAGAGAGATACAGGAGGTGTTGTCCTTCAAGAGAGAGATACAGGAGGTGTTGTCCTTCAGGAGAGAGAGATACAGGAGATGTTGTCCTTCAAGAGAGAGAGATACAGGAGGTGTTGTCCTTCAGGATAGAGATACAGGAGGTGTTGTCCTTCAAGAGAGAGAGATACATGAGGTGTTGTCCTTCAAGAGAGAGATACAGGAGGTGTTGTCTTTCAAGAGAGAGATACAGGAGGTGTTGTCCTTCACTTAATGGATAAAGGAGGTGTTGTCCTTCAAGAGAGAGATACAGGAGGTGTTGTCCTTCAAGAGAGAGATACAGGAGGTGTTGTCCTTCAAGAGAGAGAGAGATACAGGAGGTGTTGTCCTTCAAGAGAGAGAGAGATACAGGAGGTGTTGTCCTTCAAGAGAGAGATACAGGAGGTGTTGTCCTTCAAGATAGAGATATACAGGAGGTGTTGTCCTTCAAGAGAGAGATACAGGAGGTGTTGTCCTTCAAGAGAGAGATACAGGAGGTGTTGTCCTTCAAGAGAGAGAGATACAGGAGGTGTTGTCCTTCAAGAGAGAGATACAGGAGGTGTTGTCCTTCAAGAGAGAGATACAGGAGGTGTTGTCCTTCAAGAGAGAGATACAGGAGGTGTTGTCCTTCAAGAGAGAGATACAGGAGGTGTTGTCCTTCAAGAGAGAGATACAGGAGGTTTTGTCCTTCAGGAGAGAGAGATACAGGAGGTGTTGTCCTTCAAGAGAGAGATACATGAGGTGTTGTCCTTTAAGAGAGAGAGAGATACAGGAGGTGTTGTCCTTCAAGAGAGAGATACAGGAGGTGTTGTCCTTCAAGAGAGAGAGATACAGGAAGTGTTGTCCTTCAAGAGAGAAATACAGGAGGTGTTGTCCTTCAAGAGAGAGAGATAAAGGAGGTGTTGTCCTTCAAGGGAGAGAGAGATACAGGAGGTGTTGTCCTTCAAGAGAGAGATACAGGAGGTGTTGTCCTTCATGAGAGAGATACAGGAGGTGTTGTCCTTCAAGACAGAGATACAGGAGGTGTTGTCCTTCAGGAGAGAGAGATACAGGAGGTGTTGTCCTTCAGGAGAGAGATACAGGAGGTGTTGTCCTTCAGGAGAGAGATACAAGAGGTGTTGTCCTTCAGGAGAGAGAGATACAGGAGGTGTTGTCCTCCAAGAAAGAGAGATACAGGAGGTGTTGTCCTTCAAGAGAGAGATACAGGAGGTGTTGTCCTTCAGGAGAGAGATACAGGATGTGTTGTCCTTCAATAGAGAGATACAGGAGGTGTTGTCCTTCAAGAGAGAGATACAGGAGGTGTTGTCCTTCAAGAGAAATATACAGGAGGTGTTGTCCTTCATGAGAGAGAGATACAGGAGGTGTTGTCCTTCAAGAGAAAGATACAGGAGGTGTTGTCCTTCAAGAGAGAGATACAGGAGGTGTTGTCCTTCAGGAGAGAGAGAGATACAAGAGGTGTTGTCCTTCAAGAGAGAGATACAGGAGGCGTTGTCCTTCAGGAGAGAGATCAGGAGGTGTTGTCCTTCAAGAGAGAGAGATACAGGAGGTGTTGTCCTTCACTTAATGGATAAAGGAGGTGTTGTCCTTCAAGAGAGAGATACAGGAGGCGTTGTCCTTCAAGAGAGAGATACAGGAGGTGTTGTCCTTCAAGAGAGAGATACAGGAGGTGTTGTCCTTCACTTAATGGATAAATGAGGTGTTGTACTTCAAGAGAGAGAGATACAGGAGGTGTTGTCCTTCAAGAGAGAGATACAGGAGGTGTTGTCCTTCAGGAGAGAGAGATACAGGAGGTGTTGTCCTTCAGGAGAGAGAGATACAGGAGGTGTTGTCCTTCAGGAGAGAGAGATACAGGAGGTGTTGTCCTTCAGGAGAGAGATACAGGAGGTGTTGTCCTTCAGGAGAGAGATACAGGAGCTGTTGTCCTTCAAGAGAGAGATACAGGAGGTGTTGTCCTTCAGGAGAGAGATACAGGAGGTGTTGTCCTTCAAGAGAGAGATACAGGAGGTGTTGTCCTTCAGGAGAGAGAGATACAGGAGGTGTTGTCCTTCAAGAGAGAGATATACAGGAGGTGTTGTCCTTCAGGAGAGAGATACAGGAGGTGTTGTCCTTCAGGAGAGAGAGATACAGGAGGTGTTGTCCTTCAAGAGAGAGAGATACAGGAGGTGTTGTCCTTCAAGAGATGGATACAGGAGGTGTTGTCCTTCAAGAGAGAGATACAGGAGGTGTTGTCCTTCAAGAGATGGATACAGGAGGTGTTGTCCTTCAGGAGAGAGATACAGGAGGTGTTGTCCTTCAAGAAAGAGAGATACAGGAGGTGTTGTCCTTCAAGAGAGAGATACAGGAGGTGTTGTCCTTCAGGAGAGAGATACAGGAGGTGTTGTCCTTCAATAGAGAGATACAGGAGGTGTTGTCCTTCAAGAGAGAGATACAGGAGGTGTTGTCCTTCAAGAGAAAGATACAGGAGGTGTTGTCCTTCATGAGAGAGAGATACAGGAGGTGTTGTCCTTCAAGAGAGAGATACAGGATGTGTTGTCCTTCAAGAGAGAGATACAGGAGGTGTTGTCCTTCAGGAGAGAGAGATACAGGAGGTGTTGTCCTTCAAGAGAGAGAGATACAGGAGGCGTTGTCCTTCAGGAGAGAGATACAGGAGGTGTTGTCCTTCAAGAGAGAGAGATACAGGAGGTGTTGTCCTTCAAGAGAGAGATACAGGAGGTGTTGTCCTTCAGGAGAGAGAGATACAGGAGGTGTTGTCCTTCAAGATAGAGAGATACAGGAGGTGTTGTCCTTCAAGAGAGAGAGATACAGGAGGTGTTGTCCTTCAAGAGAGAGATACAGGAGGTGTTGTCCTTCAAGAGAGAGAGATACAGGAGGTGTTGTCCTTCAAGAGAGAGAGATACAGGAGGTGTTGTCCTTCAAGAGAGAGAGATACAGGAGGTGTTGTCCTTCAAGAGAGAGATACAGGAGGTGTTGTCCTTCAAGAGAGAGATACAGGAGGTGTTGTCCTTCAAGAGAGAGATACAGGGGGTGTTGTCCTTCAGGAGAGAGATACAGGAGGTGTTGTCCTTCAAGAGAGAGATACAGGAGGTGTTGTCCTTTAAGAGAGAGAGATACAGGAAGTGTTGTCCTTCAAGAGATAGATACAGGAGGTGTTGTCCTTCAAGAGAGAGATACAGGAGGTGTTGTCCTTCAGGAGAGAGAGATACAGGAGGTGTTGTCCTTCAAGAGAGAGAGAGATACAAGAGGTGTTGTCCTTCAGGAGAGAGATACAGGAGGTGTTGTCCTGCAAGAGAGAGATACAGGAGGTGTTGTCCTTCACTTAATGGATAAAGGAGGTGTTGTCCTTCAAGAGAGAGATACAGGAGGCGTTGTCCTTCAAGAGAGAGATACAGGAGGTGTTGTCCTTCAAGAGAGAGATACAGGAGGTGTTGTCCTTCAGGAGAGAGAGATACAGGAGGTGTTGTCCTTCAGGAGAGAGAGAGATACAGGAGGTGTTGTCCTTCAAGAGAGAGAGATACAGGAGGCGTTGACCTTCAGGAGAGAGATACAGGAGGTGTTGTCCTTCAAGAGAGAGAGATACAGGAGGTGTTGTCCTTCACTTAATGGATAAAGGAGGTGTTGTCCTTCAAGAGAGAGATACAGGAGGCGTTGTCCTTCAAGAGAGAGATACAGGAGGTGTTGTCCTTCAGGAGAGAGATACAGGAGGTGTTGTCCTTCAAGAGAGAGATACAGGAGGTGTTGTCCTTCAGGAGAGAGAGATACAGGAGGTGTTGTCCTTCAAGAGAGAGATATACAGGAGGTGTTGTCCTTCAGGAGAGAGATACAGGAGGTGTTGTCCTTCAGGAGAGAGAGATACAGGAGGTGTTGTCCTTCAAGAGAGAGAGATACAGGAGGTGTTGTCCTTCAAGAGATGGATACCGGAGGTGTTGTCCTTCAAGAGAGAGATACAGGAGGTGTTGTCCTTCAAGAGATGGATACAGGAGGTGTTGTCCTTCAGGAGAGAGATACAGGAGGTGTTGTCCTTCAAGAAAGAGAGATACAGGAGGTGTTGTCCTTCAAGAGAGAGATACAGGAGGTGTTGTCCTTCAGGAGAGAGATACAGGAGGTGTTGTCCTTCAATAGAGAGATACAGGAGGTGTTGTCCTTCAAGAGAGAGATACAGGAGGTGTTGTCCTTCAAGAGAAAGATACAGGAGGTGTTGTCCTTCATGAGAGAGAGATACAGGAGGTGTTGTCCTTCAAGAGAGAGATACAGGATGTGTTGTCCTTCAAGAGAGAGATACAGGAGGTGTTGTCCTTCAGGAGAGAGAGATACAGGAGGTGTTGTCCTTCAAGAGAGAGATACAGGAGGCGTTGTCCTTCAGGAGAGAGATACAGGAGGTGTTGTCCTTCAAGAGAGAGAGATACAGGAGGTGTTGTCCTTCAAGAGAGAGATACAGGAGGTGTTGTCCTTCAGGAGAGAGAGATACAGGAGGTGTTGTCCTTCAAGATAGAGAGATACAGGAGGTGTTGTCCTTCAAGAGAGAGAGATACAGGAGGTGTTGTCCTTCAAGAGAGAGATACAGGAGGTGTTGTCCTTCAAGAGAGAGAGATACAGGAGGTGTTGTCCTTCAAGAGAGAGAGATACAGGAGGTGTTGTCCTTCAAGAGAGAGAGATACAGGAGGTGTTGTCCTTCAAGAGAGAGATACAGGAGGTGTTGTCCTTCAAGAGAGAGATACAGGAGGTGTTGTCCTTCAAGAGAGAGATACAGGGGGTGTTGTCCTTCAGGAGAGAGATACAGGAGGTGTTGTCCTTCAAGAGAGAGATACAGGAGGTGTTGTCCTTTAAGAGAGAGAGATACAGGAAGTGTTGTCCTTCAAGAGATAGATACAGGAGGTGTTGTCCTTCAAGAGAGAGATACAGGAGGTGTTGTCCTTCAGGAGAGAGAGATACAGGAGGTGTTGTCCTTCAAGAGAGAGAGAGATACAAGAGGTGTTGTCCTTCAGGAGAGAGATACAGGAGGTGTTGTCCTGCAAGAGAGAGATACAGGAGGTGTTGTCCTTCACTTAATGGATAAAGGAGGTGTTGTCCTTCAAGAGAGAGATACAGGAGGCGTTGTCCTTCAAGAGAGAGATACAGGAGGTGTTGTCCTTCAAGAGAGAGATACAGGAGGTGTTGTCCTTCAGGAGAGAGAGATACAGGAGGTGTTGTCCTTCAGGAGAGAGAGAGATACAGGAGGTGTTGTCCTTCAAGAGAGAGAGATACAGGAGGCGTTGACCTTCAGGAGAGAGATACAGGAGGTGTTGTCCTTCAAGAGAGAGAGATACAGGAGGTGTTGTCCTTCACTTAATGGATAAAGGAGGTGTTGTCCTTCAAGAGAGAGATACAGGAGGCGTTGTCCTTCAAGAGAGAGATACAGGAGGTGTTGTCCTTCAAGAGAGAGATACAGGAGGTGTTGTCCTTCACTTAATGGATAAATGAGGTGTTGTACTTCAAGAGAGAGAGATACAGGAGGTGTTGTCCTTCAAGACAGAGATACAGGAGGTGTTGTCCTTCAAGAGAGAGAGATACAGGAGGTGTTGTCCTTCAAGAGAGAGATACAGGAGGTGTTGTCCTTCAGGAGAGAGAGATACAGGAGGTGTTGTCCTTCAGGAGAGAGAGATACAGGAGGTGTTTTCCTTCAGGAGAGAGATACAGGAGGTGTTGTCCTTCAGGAGAGAGATACAGGAGCTGTTGTCCTTCAAGAGAGAGATACAGGAGGTGTTGTCCTTCAGGAGAGAGATACAGGATGTGTTGTCCTTCAAGAGAGAGATACAGGAGGTGTTGTCCTTCAGGAGAGAGAGATACAGGAGGTGTTGTCCTTCAAGAGAGAGATATACAGGAGGTGTTGTCCTTCAGGAGAGAGATACAGGAGGTGTTGTCCTTCAGGAGAGAGAGATACAGGAGGTGTTGTCCTTCAAGAGAGATACAGGAGGTGTTGTCCTTCAAGAGATGGATACAGGAGGTGTTGTCCTTCAAGAGAGAGATACAGGAGGTGTTGTCCTTCAAGAGATGGATACAGGAGGTGTTGTCCTTCAGGAGAGAGAGATACAGGAGGTGTTGTCCTTCAAGAAAGAGAGATACAGGAGGTGTTGTCCTTCAAGAGAGAGATGCAGGAGGTGTTGTCCTTCAGGAGAGAGATACAGGAGGTGTTGTCCTTCAATAGAGAGATACAGGAGGTGTTGTCCTTCAAGAGAGAGATACAGGAGGTGTTGTCCTTCAAGAGAAAGATACAGGAGGTGTTGTCCTTCATGAGAGAGAGATACAGGAGGTGTTGTCCTTCAAGAGAGAGATACAGGAGGTGTTGTCCTTCAAGAGAGAGAGAGATACAGGAGGTGTTGTCCTTCAGGAGAGAGATATACAGGAGGTGTTGTCCTTCAAGAGAGAGAGATACAGGAGGCGTTGTCCTTCAGGAGAGAGATACAGGAGGTGTTGTCCTTCAAGAGAGAGAGATACAGGAGGTGTTGTCCTTCACTTAATGGATAAAGGAGGTGTTGTCCTTCAAGAGAGAGATACAGGAGGCGTTGTCCTTCAAGAGAGAGATACAGGAGGTGTTGTCCTTCAAGAGAGAGATACAGGAGGTGTTGTCCTTCACTTAATGGATAAATGAGGTGTTGTACTTCAAGAGAGAGATACAGGAGGTGTTGTCCTTCAAGAGAGAGATACAGGAGGTGTTGTCCTTCAAGAGAGAGAGATACAGGAGGTGTTGTCCTTCAAGAGAGAGATACAGGAGGTGTTGTCCTTCAAGAGAGAGATACAGGAGGTGTTGTCCTTCAAGAGAGAGATACAGGAGGTGTTGTCCTTCAAGAGAGAGATACAGGAGGTGTTGTCCTTCAAGAGAGAGAGATACAGGAGGTGTTGTCCTTCAAGAGAGAGAGATACAGGAGGTGTTGTCCTTCAAGAGAGAGATACAGGAGGTGTTGTCCTTCAAGAGAGAGATACAGGAGGTGTTGTCCTTCAAGAGAGAGAGATACAGGAGGTGTTGTCCTTCAAGAGAGAGATACAGGAGGTGTTGTCCTTCAAGAGAGAGAGAGATACAGGAGGTGTTGTCCTTCAGGAGAGAGAGATACATGAGGTGTTGTCATTCAAGAGAGAGATACCGGAGGTGTTGTCCTTCAGGAGAGAGATACAGGAGGTGTTGTCCTTCAAGAGAGAGATACAGGAGGTGTTGTCTTTCAAGAGAGAGATACAGGAGGTGTTGTCCTTCACTTAATGGATAAAGGAGGTGTTGTCCTTCAAGAGATGGATACAGGAGGTGGTGTCCTTTAAGAGAGATACAGGAGGTGTTGTCCTTCAAGAGAGATACAGGAGGTGTTGTCCTTCAAGAGAGAGATACAGGAGGTGTTGTCTTTCAAGAGAGAGATACAGGAGGTGTTGTCCTTCAGGAGAGAGAGATACAGGAGGTGTTGTCCTTCAAGAGAGAGATACAGGAGGTGTTGTCCTTCAAGAGAGAGATACAGGAGGTGTTGTCCTTCAGGAGAGAGAGATACAGGAGATGTTGTCCTTCAAGAGAGAGAGATACAGGAGGTGTTGTCCTTCAGGATAGAGATACAGGAGGTGTTGTCCTTCAAGAGAGAGAGATACATGAGGTGTTGTCCTTCAAGAGAGAGATACAGGAGGTGTTGTCTTTCAAGAGAGAGATACAGGAGGTGTTGTCCTTCACTTAATGGATAAAGGAGGTGTTGTCCTTCAAGAGAGAGATACAGGAGGTGTTGTCCTTCAAGAGAGAGATACAGGAGGTGTTGTCCTTCAAGAGAGAGAGAGATACAGGAGGTGTTGTCCTTCAAGAGAGAGAGAGATACAGGAGGTGTTGTCCTTCAAGAGAGAGATACAGGAGGTGTTGTCCTTCAAGATAGAGATATACAGGAGGTGTTGTCCTTCAAGAGAGAGATACAGGAGGTGTTGTCCTTCAAGAGAGAGATACAGGAGGTGTTGTCCTTCAAGAGAGAGAGATACAGGAGGTGTTGTCCTTCAAGAGAGAGATACAGGAGGTGTTGTCCTTCAAGAGAGAGATACAGGAGGTGTTGTCCTTCAAGAGAGAGATACAGGAGGTGTTGTCCTTCAAGAGAGAGATACAGGAGGTGTTGTCCTTCAAGAGAGAGATACAGGAGGTTTTGTCCTTCAGGAGAGAGAGATACAGGAGGTGTTGTCCTTCAAGAGAGAGATACATGAGGTGTTGTCCTTTAAGAGAGAGAGAGATACAGGAGGTGTTGTCCTTCAAGAGAGAGATACAGGAGGTGTTGTCCTTCAAGAGAGAGAGATACAGGAAGTGTTGTCCTTCAAGAGAGAAATACAGGAGGTGTTGTCCTTCAAGAGAGAGAGATAAAGGAGGTGTTGTCCTTCAAGGGAGAGAGAGATACAGGAGGTGTTGTCCTTCAAGAGAGAGATACAGGAGGTGTTGTCCTTCATGAGAGAGATACAGGAGGTGTTGTCCTTCAAGACAGAGATACAGGAGGTGTTGTCCTTCAGGAGAGAGAGATACAGGAGGTGTTGTCCTTCAGGAGAGAGATACAGGAGGTGTTGTCCTTCAGGAGAGAGATACAAGAGGTGTTGTCCTTCAGGAGAGAGAGATACAGGAGGTGTTGTCCTCCAAGAAAGAGAGATACAGGAGGTGTTGTCCTTCAAGAGAGAGATACAGGAGGTGTTGTCCTTCAGGAGAGAGATACAGGATGTGTTGTCCTTCAATAGAGAGATACAGGAGGTGTTGTCCTTCAAGAGAGAGATACAGGAGGTGTTGTCCTTCAAGAGAAATATACAGGAGGTGTTGTCCTTCATGAGAGAGAGATACAGGAGGTGTTGTCCTTCAAGAGAAAGATACAGGAGGTGTTGTCCTTCAAGAGAGAGATACAGGAGGTGTTGTCCTTCAGGAGAGAGAGAGATACAAGAGGTGTTGTCCTTCAAGAGAGAGATACAGGAGGCGTTGTCCTTCAGGAGAGAGATCAGGAGGTGTTGTCCTTCAAGAGAGAGAGATACAGGAGGTGTTGTCCTTCACTTAATGGATAAAGGAGGTGTTGTCCTTCAAGAGAGAGATACAGGAGGCGTTGTCCTTCAAGAGAGAGATACAGGAGGTGTTGTCCTTCAAGAGAGAGATACAGGAGGTGTTGTCCTTCACTTAATGGATAAATGAGGTGTTGTACTTCAAGAGAGAGAGATACAGGAGGTGTTGTCCTTCAAGAGAGAGATACAGGAGGTGTTGTCCTTCAGGAGAGAGAGATACAGGAGGTGTTGTCCTTCAGGAGAGAGAGATACAGGAGGTGTTGTCCTTCAGGAGAGAGAGATACAGGAGGTGTTGTCCTTCAGGAGAGAGATACAGGAGGTGTTGTCCTTCAGGAGAGAGATACAGGAGCTGTTGTCCTTCAAGAGAGAGATACAGGAGGTGTTGTCCTTCAGGAGAGAGATACAGGAGGTGTTGTCCTTCAAGAGAGAGATACAGGAGGTGTTGTCCTTCAGGAGAGAGAGATACAGGAGGTGTTGTCCTTCAAGAGAGAGATATACAGGAGGTGTTGTCCTTCAGGAGAGAGATACAGGAGGTGTTGTCCTTCAGGAGAGAGAGATACAGGAGGTGTTGTCCTTCAAGAGAGAGAGATACAGGAGGTGTTGTCCTTCAAGAGATGGATACAGGAGGTGTTGTCCTTCAAGAGAGAGATACAGGAGGTGTTGTCCTTCAAGAGATGGATACAGGAGGTGTTGTCCTTCAGGAGAGAGATACAGGAGGTGTTGTCCTTCAAGAAAGAGAGATACAGGAGGTGTTGTCCTTCAAGAGAGAGATACAGGAGGTGTTGTCCTTCAGGAGAGAGATACAGGAGGTGTTGTCCTTCAATAGAGAGATACAGGAGGTGTTGTCCTTCAAGAGAGAGATACAGGAGGTGTTGTCCTTCAAGAGAAAGATACAGGAGGTGTTGTCCTTCATGAGAGAGAGATACAGGAGGTGTTGTCCTTCAAGAGAGAGATACAGGATGTGTTGTCCTTCAAGAGAGAGATACAGGAGGTGTTGTCCTTCAGGAGAGAGAGATACAGGAGGTGTTGTCCTTCAAGAGAGAGAGATACAGGAGGCGTTGTCCTTCAGGAGAGAGATACAGGAGGTGTTGTCCTTCAAGAGAGAGAGATACAGGAGGTGTTGTCCTTCAAGAGAGAGATACAGGAGGTGTTGTCCTTCAGGAGAGAGAGATACAGGAGGTGTTGTCCTTCAAGATAGAGAGATACAGGAGGTGTTGTCCTTCAAGAGAGAGAGATACAGGAGGTGTTGTCCTTCAAGAGAGAGATACAGGAGGTGTTGTCCTTCAAGAGAGAGAGATACAGGAGGTGTTGTCCTTCAAGAGAGAGAGATACAGGAGGTGTTGTCCTTCAAGAGAGAGAGATACAGGAGGTGTTGTCCTTCAAGAGAGAGATACAGGAGGTGTTGTCCTTCAAGAGAGAGATACAGGAGGTGTTGTCCTTCAAGAGAGAGATACAGGGGGTGTTGTCCTTCAGGAGAGAGATACAGGAGGTGTTGTCCTTCAAGAGAGAGATACAGGAGGTGTTGTCCTTTAAGAGAGAGAGATACAGGAAGTGTTGTCCTTCAAGAGATAGATACAGGAGGTGTTGTCCTTCAAGAGAGAGATACAGGAGGTGTTGTCCTTCAGGAGAGAGAGATACAGGAGGTGTTGTCCTTCAAGAGAGAGAGAGATACAAGAGGTGTTGTCCTTCAGGAGAGAGATACAGGAGGTGTTGTCCTGCAAGAGAGAGATACAGGAGGTGTTGTCCTTCACTTAATGGATAAAGGAGGTGTTGTCCTTCAAGAGAGAGATACAGGAGGCGTTGTCCTTCAAGAGAGAGATACAGGAGGTGTTGTCCTTCAAGAGAGAGATACAGGAGGTGTTGTCCTTCAGGAGAGAGAGATACAGGAGGTGTTGTCCTTCAGGAGAGAGAGAGATACAGGAGGTGTTGTCCTTCAAGAGAGAGAGATACAGGAGGCGTTGACCTTCAGGAGAGAGATACAGGAGGTGTTGTCCTTCAAGAGAGAGAGATACAGGAGGTGTTGTCCTTCACTTAATGGATAAAGGAGGTGTTGTCCTTCAAGAGAGAGATACAGGAGGCGTTGTCCTTCAAGAGAGAGATACAGGAGGTGTTGTCCTTCAAGAGAGAGATACAGGAGGTGTTGTCCTTCACTTAATGGATAAATGAGGTGTTGTACTTCAAGAGAGAGAGATACAGGAGGTGTTGTCCTTCAAGACAGAGATACAGGAGGTGTTGTCCTTCAAGAGAGATAGATACAGGAGGTGTTGTCCTTCAAGAGAGAGATACAGGAGGTGTTGTCCTTCAGGAGAGAGAGATACAGGAGGTGTTGTCCTTCAGGAGAGAGAGATACAGGAGGTGTTTTCCTTCAGGAGAGAGATACAGGAGGTGTTGTCCTTCAGGAGAGAGATACAGGAGCTGTTGTCCTTCAAGAGAGAGATACAGGAGGTGTTGTCCTTCAGGAGAGAGATACAGGATGTGTTGTCCTTCAAGAGAGAGATACAGGAGGTGTTGTCCTTCAGGAGAGAGAGATACAGGAGGTGTTGTCCTTCAAGAGAGAGATATACAGGAGGTGTTGTCCTTCAGGAGAGAGATACAGGAGGTGTTGTCCTTCAGGAGAGAGAGATACAGGAGGTGTTGTCCTTCAAGAGAGATACAGGAGGTGTTGTCCTTCAAGAGATGGATACAGGAGGTGTTGTCCTTCAAGAGAGAGATACAGGAGGTGTTGTCCTTCAAGAGATGGATACAGGAGGTGTTGTCCTTCAGGAGAGAGAGATACAGGAGGTGTTGTCCTTCAAGAAAGAGAGATACAGGAGGTGTTGTCCTTCAAGAGAGAGATGCAGGAGGTGTTGTCCTTCAGGAGAGAGATACAGGAGGTGTTGTCCTTCAATAGAGAGATACAGGAGGTGTTGTCCTTCAAGAGAGAGATACAGGAGGTGTTGTCCTTCAAGAGAAAGATACAGGAGGTGTTGTCCTTCATGAGAGAGAGATACAGGAGGTGTTGTCCTTCAAGAGAGAGATACAGGAGGTGTTGTCCTTCAAGAGAGAGAGAGATACAGGAGGTGTTGTCCTTCAGGAGAGAGATATACAGGAGGTGTTGTCCTTCAAGAGAGAGAGATACAGGAGGCGTTGTCCTTCAGGAGAGAGATACAGGAGGTGTTGTCCTTCAAGAGAGAGAGATACAGGAGGTGTTGTCCTTCACTTAATGGATAAAGGAGGTGTTGTCCTTCAAGAGAGAGATACAGGAGGCGTTGTCCTTCAAGAGAGAGATACAGGAGGTGTTGTCCTTCAAGAGAGAGATACAGGAGGCGTTGTCCTTCAAGAGAGAGATACAGGAGGTGTTGTCCTTCAAGAGAGAGATACAGGAGGTGTTGTCCTTCACTTAATGGATAAATGAGGTGTTGTACTTCAAGAGAGAGATACAGGAGGTGTTGTCCTTCAAGAGAGAGATACAGGAGGTGTTGTCCTTCAAGAGAGAGAGATACAGGAGGTGTTGTCCTTCAAGAGAGAGATACAGGAGGTGTTGTCCTTCAAGAGAGAGATACAGGAGGTGTTGTCCTTCAAGAGAGAGATACAGGAGGTGTTGTCCTTCAAGAGAGAGATACAGGAGGTGTTGTCCTTCAAGAGAGAGAGATACAGGAGGTGTTGTCCTTCAAGAGAGAGAGATACAGGAGGTGTTGTCCTTCAAGAGAGAGATACAGGAGGTGTTGTCCTTCAAGAGAGAGATACAGGAGGTGTTGTCCTTCAAGAGAGAGAGATACAGGAGGTGTTGTCCTTCAAGAGAGAGATACAGGAGGTGTTGTCCTTCAAGAGAGAGAGAGATACAGGAGGTGTTGTCCTTCAGGAGAGAGAGATACATGAGGTGTTGTCATTCAAGAGAGAGATACCGGAGGTGTTGTCCTTCAGGAGAGAGATACAGGAGGTGTTGTCCTTCAAGAGAGAGATACAGGAGGTGTTGTCTTTCAAGAGAGAGATACAGGAGGTGTTGTCCTTCACTTAATGGATAAAGGAGGTGTTGTCCTTCAAGAGATGGATACAGGAGGTGGTGTCCTTTAAGAGAGATACAGGAGGTGTTGTCCTTCAAGAGAGATACAGGAGGTGTTGTCCTTCAAGAGAGAGATACAGGAGGTGTTGTCTTTCAAGAGAGAGATACAGGAGGTGTTGTCCTTCACTTAATGGATAAAGGAGGTGTTGTCCTTCAAGAGAGAGATACAGGAGGTGTTGTCCTTCAAGAGAGAGATACAGGAGGTGTTGTCCTTCAAGAGAGAGATACAGGAGGTGTTGTCCTTCAAGAGAGAGAGATACAGGAGGTGTTGTCCTTCAAGAGAGAGATACAGGAGGTGTTGTCCTTCAAGATAGAGAGATACAGGAGGTGTTGTCCTTCAAGAGAGAGATACAGGGGGTGTTGTCCTTCAAGAGAGAGATACAGGAGGTGTTGTCCTTCAAGAGAGAGAGATACAGGAGGTGTTGTCCTTCAAGAGAGAGATACAGGAGGTGTTGTCCTTCAAGAGAGAGAGATACAGGAGGTGTTGTCCTTCAAGAGAGAGATACAGGGTGTGTTGTCCTTCAGGAGAGAGAGATACAGGAGGTGTTGTCCTTCAAGAGAGAGATACAGGAGGTGTTGTCCTTCAAGAGAGAGATACAGGAGGTGTTGTCCTTCAGGAGAGAGAGATACAGGAGGTGTTGTCCTTCAAGAGAGAGATACAGGAGGTGTTGTCCTTCAAGAGAGAGATACAGGAGGTGTTGTCCTTCAGGAGAGAGAGATACAGGAGGTGTTGTCCTTCAAGAGAGAGATACAGGAGGTGTTGTCCTTCAGGAGAGAGATACAGGAGGTGTTGTCCTTCAAGAGAGAGAGATACATGAGGTGTTGTCCTTCAAGAGAGAGATACAGGAGGTGTTGTCTTTCAAGAGAGAGAGATACAGGAGGTGTTGTCCTTCACTTAATGGATAAAGGAGGTGTTGTCCTTCAAGAGAGAGATACAGGAGGTGTTGTCCTTCAAGAGAGAGATACAGGAGGTGTTGTCATTCAAGAGAGAGAGAGATACAGGAGGTGTTGTCCTTCAAGAGAGAGAGAGATACAGGAGGTGTTGTCCTTCAAGAGAGAGATACAGGAGGTGTTGTCCTTCAAGATAGAGATATACAGGAGGTGTTGTCCTTCAAGAGAGAGATACAGGAGGTGTTGTCCTTCAAGAGAGAGATACAGGAGGTGTTGTCCTTCAAGAGAGAGAGATACAGGAGGTGTTGTCCTTCAAGAGAGAGATACAGGAGGTGTTGTCCTTCAAGAGAGAGATACAGGAGGTGTTGTCCTTCAAGAGAGAGATACAGGAGGTGTTGTCCTTCAAGAGAGAGATACAGGAGGTGTTGTCCTTCAAGAGAGAGATACAGGAGGTTTTGTCCTTCAGGAGAGAGAGATACAGGAGGTGTTGTCCTTCAAGAGAGAGATACATGAGGTGTTGTCCTTTAAGAGAGAGAGATACAGGAGGTGTTGTCCTTCAAGAGAGAGATACAGGAGGTGTTGTCCTTCAAGAGAGAGAGATACAGGAGGTGTTGTCCTTCAAGAGAGAAATACAGGAGGTGTTGTCCTTCAAGAGAGAGAGATAAAGGAGGTGTTGTCCTTCAAGGGAGAGAGAGATACAGGAGGTGTTGTCCTTCAAGAGAGAGATACAGGAGGTGTTGTCCTTCATGAGAGAGATACAGGAGGTGTTGTCCTTCAAGACAGAGATACAGGAGGTGTTGTCCTTCAGGAGAGAGAGATACAGGAGGTGTTGTCCTTCAGGAGAGAGATACAGGAGGTGTTGTCCTTCAGGAGAGAGATACAAGAGGTGTTGTCCTTCAGGAGAGAGATACAGGAGGTGTTGTCCTCCAAGAAAGAGAGATACAGGAGGTGTTGTCCTTCAAGAGAGAGATACAGGAGGTGTTGTCCTTCAGGAGAGAGATACAGGAGGTGTTGTCCTTCAATAGAGAGATACAGGAGGTGTTGTCCTTCAAGAGAGATATACAGGAGGTGTTGTCCTTCAAGAGAAATATACAGGAGGTGTTGTCCTTCATGAGAGAGAGATACAGGAGGTGTTGTCCTTCAAGAGAAAGATACAGGAGGTGTTGTCCTTCAAGAGAGAGATACAGGAGGTGTTGTCCTTCAGGAGAGAGAGAGATACAGGAGGTGTTGTCCTTCAAGAGAGAGATACAGGAGGCGTTGTCCTTCAGGAGAGAGATCAGGAGGTGTTGTCCTTCAAGAGAGAGAGATACAGGAGGTGTTGTCCTTCACTTAATGGATAAAGGAGGTGTTGTCCTTCAAGAGAGAGATACAGGAGGCGTTGTCCTTCAAGAGAGAGATACAGGAGGTGTTGTCCTTCAAGAGAGAGATACAGGAGGTGTTGTCCTTCACTTAATGGATAAATGAGGTGTTGTACTTCAAGAGAGAGAGATACAGGAGGTGTTGTCCTTCAAGAGAGAGATACAGGAGGTGTTGTCCTTCAGGAGAGAGAGATACAGGAGGTGTTGTCCTTCAGGAGAGAGAGATACAGGAGGTGTTGTCCTTCAGGAGAGAGAGATACAGGAGGTGTTGTCCTTCAGGAGAGAGATACAGGAGGTGTTGTCCTTCAGGAGAGAGATACAGGAGCTGTTGTCCTTCAAGAGAGAGATACAGGAGGTGTTGTCCTTCAGGAGAGAGATACAGGAGGTGTTGTCCTTCAAGAGAGAGATACAGGAGGTGTTGTCCTTCAGGAGAGAGAGATACAGGAGGTGTTGTCCTTCAAGAGAGAGATATACAGGAGGTGTTGTCCTTCAGGAGAGAGATACAGGAGGTGTTGTCCTTCAGGAGAGAGAGATACAGGAGGTGTTGTCCTTCAAGAGAGAGAGATACAGGAGGTGTTGTCCTTCAAGAGATGGATACAGGAGGTGTTGTCCTTCAAGAGAGAGATACAGGAGGTGTTGTCCTTCAAGAGATGGATACAGGAGGTGTTGTCCTTCAGGAGAGAGATACAGGAGGTGTTGTCCTTCAAGAAAGAGAGATACAGGAGGTGTTGTCCTTCAAGAGAGAGATACAGGAGGTGTTGTCCTTCAGGAGAGAGATACAGGAGGTGTTGTCCTTCAATAGAGAGATACAGGAGGTGTTGTCCTTCAAGAGAGAGATACAGGAGGTGTTGTCCTTCAAGAGAAAGATACAGGAGGTGTTGTCCTTCATGAGAGAGAGATACAGGAGGTGTTGTCCTTCAAGAGAGAGATACAGGATGTGTTGTCCTTCAAGAGAGAGAGAGATACAGGAGGTGTTGTCCTTCAGGAGAGAGAGATACAGGATGTGTTGTCCTTCAAGAGAGAGAGATACAGGAGGCGTTGTCCTTCAGGAGAGAGATACAGGAGGTGTTGTCCTTCAAGAGAGAGATACAGGAGGTGTTGTCCTTCACTTAATGGATAAAGGAGGTGTTGTCCTTCAAGAGAGAGATACAGGAGGTGTTGTCCTTCAGGAGAGAGAGATACAGGAGGTGTTGTCCTTCAAGATAGAGAGATACAGGAGGTGTTGTCCTTCAAGAGAGAGATACAGGAGTTGTTGTCCTTCAAGAGAGAGATACAGGAGGTGTTGTCCTTCAAGAGAGAGAGATACAGGAGGTGTTGTCCTTCAAGAGAGAGAGATACAGGAGGTGTTGTCCTTCAAGAGAGAGATACAGGAGGTGTTGTCCTTCAAGAGAGAGAGATACAGGAGGTGTTGTCCTTCAAGAGAGAGATACAGGAGGTGTTGTCCTTCAAGAGAGAGATACAGGAGGTGTTGTCCTTCAAGAGAGAGATACAGGGGGTGTTGTCCTTCAGGAGAGAGATACAGGAGGTGTTGTCCTTCAAGAGAGAGATACAGGAGGTGTTGTCCTTTAAGAGAGAGAGATACAGGAAGTGTTGTCCTTCAAGAGAGAGATACAGGAGGTGTTGTCCTTCAAGAGAGAGATACAGGAGGTGTTGTCCTTCAGGAGAGAGAGATACAGGAGGTGTTGTCCTTCAAGAGAGAGAGAGAGATACAAGAGGTGTTGTCCTTCAGGAGAGAGATACAGGAGGTGTTGTCCTGCAAGAGAGAGAGATACAGGAGGTGTTGTCCTTCACTTAATGGATAAAGGAGGTGTTGTCCTTCAAGAGAGAGATACAGGATGCGTTGTCCTTCAAGAGAGAGATACAGGAGGTGTTGTCCTTCAAGAGAGAGATACAGGAGGTGTTGTCCTTCAGGAGAGAGAGATACAGGAGGTGTTGTCCTTCAGGAGAGAGAGAGATACAGGAGGTGTTGTCCTTCAAGATAGAGAGATACAGGAGGCGTTGACCTTCAGGAGAGAGATACAGGAGGTGTTGTCCTTCAAGAGAGAGAGATACAGGAGGTGTTGTCCTTCACTTAATGGATAAAGGAGGTGTTGTCCTTCAAGAGAGAGATACAGGAGGCGTTGTCCTTCAAGAGAGAGATACAGGAGGTGTTGTCCTTCAAGAGAGAGATACAGGAGGTGTTGTCCTTCACTTAATGGATAAATGAGGTGTTGTACTTCAAGAGAGAGAGATACAGGAGGTGTTGTCCTTCAAGAGAGAGATACAGGAGGTGTTGTCCTTCAAGAGAGAGAGATACAGGAGGTGTTGTCCTTCAAGAGAGAGATACAGGAGGTGTTGTCCTTCAGGAGAGAGAGATACAGGAGGTGTTGTCCTTCAGGAGAGAGAGATACAGGAGGTGTTTTCCTTCAGGAGAGAGATACAGGAGGTGTTGTCCTTCAGGAGAGAGATACAGGAGCTGTTGTCCTTCAAGAGAGAGATACAGGAGGTGTTGTCCTTCAGGAGAGAGATACAGGATGTGTTGTCCTTCAAGAGAGAGATACAGGAGGTGTTGTCCTTCAGGAGAGAGAGATACAGGAGGTGTTGTCCTTCAAGAGAGAGATATACAGGAGGTGTTGTCCTTCAGGAGAGAGATACAGGAGGTGTTGTCCTTCAGGAGAGAGAGATACAGGAGGTGTTGTCCTTCAAGAGAGATACAGGAGGTGTTGTACTTCAAGAGATGGATACAGGAGGTGTTGTCCTTCAAGAGAGAGATACAGGAGGTGTTGTCCTTCAAGAGATGGATACAGGAGGTGTTGTCCTTCAGGAGAGAGAGATACAGGAGGTGTTGTCCTTCAAGAAAGAGAGATACAGGAGGTGTTGTCCTTCAAGAGAGAGATGCAGGAGGTGTTGTCCTTCAGGAGAGAGATACAGGAGGTGTTGTCCTTCAATAGAGAGATACAGGAGGTGTTGTCCTTCAAGAGAGAGATACAGGAGGTGTTGTCCTTCAAGAGAAAGATACAGGAGGTGTTGTCCTTCATGAGAGAGAGATACAGGAGGTGTTGTCCTTCAAGAGAGAGATACAGGAGGTGTTGTCCTTCAAGAGAGAGAGAGATACAGGAGGTGTTGTCCTTCAGGAGAGAGAGATATACAGGAGGTGTTGTCCTTCAAGAGAGAGAGATACAGGAGGCGTTGTCCTTCAGGAGAGAGATACAGGAGGTGTTGTCCTTCAAGAGAGAGAGATACAGGAGGTGTTGTCCTTCACTTAATGGATAAAGGAGGTGTTGTCCTTCAAGAGAGATATACAGGAGGCGTTGTCCTTCAAGAGAGAGATACAGGAGGTGTTGTCCTTCAAGAGAGAGATACAGGAGGTGTTGTCCTTCACTTAATGGATAAATGAGGTGTTGTACTTCAAGAGAGAGATACAGGAGGTGTTGTCCTTCAAGAGAGAGATACAGGAGGTGTTGTCCTTCAAGAGAGAGAGATACAGGAGGTGTTGTCCTTCAAGAGAGAGATACAGGAGGTGTTGTCCTTCAGGAGAGAGAGAGATACAGGAGGTGTTGTCCTTCAGGAGAGAGAGATACAGGAGGTGTTGTCCTTCAGGAGAGAGATACAGGAGGTGTTGTCCTTCAGGAGAGAGATACAGGAGGTGTTGTCCTTCAGGAGAGAGATACAGGAGCTGTTGTCCTTCAAGAGAGAGATACAGGAGGTGTTGTCCTTCAGGAGAGAGATACAGGAGGTGTTGTCCTTCAAGAGAGAGATACAGGAGGTGTTGTCCTTCAAGAGAGAGATACAGGATGTGTTGTCCTTCAAGAGAGAGATACAGGAGGTGTTGTCCTTCAGGAGAGAGAGATACAGGAGGTGTTGTCCTTCAAGAGAGAGAGATACAGGAGGCGTTGTCCTTCAGGAGAGAGATACAGGAGGTGTTGTCCTTCAAGAGAGAGATACAGGAGGTGTTGTCCTTCAGGAGAGAGAGATACAGGAGGTGTTGTCCTTCAAGATAGAGAGATACAGGAGGTGTTGTCCTTCAAGAGAGAGATACAGGAGGTGTTGTCCTTCAAGAGAGAGATACAGGAGGTGTTGTCCTTCAAGAGAGAGAGATACAGGAGGTGTTGTCCTTCAAGAGAGAGAGATACAGGAGGTGTTGTCCTTCAAGAGAGAGATACAGGAGGTGTTGTCCTTCAAGAGAGAGAGATACAGGAGGTGTTGTCCTTCAAGAGAGAGATACAGGAGGTGTTGTCCTTCAAGAGAGAGATACAGGAGGTGTTGTCCTTCAAGAGAGAGATACAGGGGGTGTTGTCCTTCAGGAGAGAGATACAGGAGGTGTTGTCCTTCAAGAGAGAGATACAGGAGGTGTTGTCCTTTAAGAGAGAGAGATACAGGAAGTGTTGTCCTTCAAGAGAGAGATACAGGAGGTGTTGTCCTTCAAGAGAGAGATACAGGAGGTGTTGTCCTTCAGGAGAGAGAGATACAGGAGGTGTTGTCCTTCATGAGAGAGATACAGGAGGTGTTGTCCTTCAAGAGAGAGATACAGGAGGTGTTGTCCTTCAAGAGAGAGAGAGATACAGGAGGTGTTGTCCTTCAGGAGAGAGAGAGATACAGGAGGTGTTGTCCTTCAGGAGAGAGAGATACAGGAGGCGTTGTCCTTCAGGAGAGAGATACAGGAGGTGTTGTCCTTCAAGAGAGAGAGATACAGGAGGTGTTGTCCTTCACTTAATGGATAAAGGAGGTGTTGTCCTTCAAGAGAGAGATACAGGAGGCGTTGTCCTTCAAGAGAGAGATACAGGAGGTGTTGTCCTTCAAGAGAGAGATACAGGAGGTGTTGTCCTTCACTTAATGGATAAATGAGGTGTTGTACTTCAAGAGAGAGAGATACAGGAGGTGTTGTCCTTCAAGAGAGAGATACAGGAGGTGTTGTCCTTCAAGAGAGAGAGATACATGAGGTGTTGTCCTTCAAGAGATGGATACAGGAGGTGTTGTCCTTCAAGAGAGAGATACAGGAGGTGTTGTCCTTCAAGATATGGATACAGGAGGTGTTGTCCTTCAGGAGACAGAGATACAGGAGGTGTTGTCCTTCAAGAGAGAGATACAGGAGGTGTTGTCCTTCAAGAGAGAGATACAGGAGGTGTTGTCCTTCAAGAGAGAGATACAGGAGGTGTTGTCCTTCAAGAGAGAGAGATACAGGAGGTGTTGTCCTTCAAGAGAGAGAGATACAGGAGGTGTTGTCCTTCAAGAGAGAGAGATACAGGAGGTGTTGTCCTTCAAGAGAGAGATACAGGAGGTGTTGTCCTTCAAGAGAGAGAGATACAGGAGGTGTTGTCCTTCAAGAGAGAGAGATACAGGATGTGTTGTCCTTCAAGAGAGAGATACAGGAGGTCTTGTCCTTCAAGAGAGAGAGATAAAGCGCTTTGGATAAAAGCGCTATATAAATGCACAATTTACCATTTGATATACATCATACGTTGTAGTCTGTGCAGGATTGAAACACCGACTCTAATATGATTGCTCATATCTTTATTTGGATTAAATATAGTCGCTTTCTGTACGAAGGGGTGTATTCATAAGCACACAATAGAGGTGCAGACATTGTCACACTGTGTGTCTTATGGTGGTACGTGGAGCGAGGGAGACCATTAGTCAAGCCAGTCACATCGGCTTGACAATCTATTAGCTGCCATAGCAACCATATAAAGCCAGGTTCTTGACCTGTCCCTCCCTAGTCAATCTCTGGTCCTCCATTATGTCCGTCTGTTTTATGTAATACACCACATGAACCCAATCCACTCACCTGCACACCAGTGGACATACATACCACACATGCACAAAGGAAAGCAATAGCATCCAGTAGAATCATTCTTATGGAATGGAAATCCAACAACCCCCCCCCCCCCCCCCGGAAATATGTATACAAGATGTGTTGTCCTTCAAGAGATGGATACAGGAGGTGTTGTCCTTCAAGAGAGATACAGGAGGTGTTGTCCTTCAAGAGAGATACAGGAGGTGTTGTCCTTCAAGAGAGAGATACAGGAGGTGTTGTCTTTCAAGAGAGAGAGATACAGGAGGTGTTGTCCTTCACTTAATGGATAAAGGAGGTGTTGTCCTTCAAGAGAGAGATACAGGAGGTGTTGTCCTTCAAGAGAGAGATACAGGAGGTGTTGTCCTTCAAGAGAGAGATACAGGAGGTGTTGTCCTTCAGGAGAGAGATACAGGAGGTGTTGTCCTTCAAGAGAGAGAGAGAGATACAGGAGGTGTTGTCCTTCAAGAGAGAGATACAGGAGGTGTTGTCCTTCAAGAGAAAGATACAGGAGGTGTTGTCCTTCATGAGAGAGAGAT
Source organism: Notolepis coatsorum (assembly GCF_963971535.1). Taxonomy (NCBI): domain Eukaryota; kingdom Metazoa; phylum Chordata; class Actinopteri; order Aulopiformes; family Paralepididae; genus Notolepis; species Notolepis coatsorum. The sequence goes on from NW_028170551.1 coordinate 69,054, forward strand.
ACAGGAGGTGTTGTCCTTCAAGAGAGAGATACAGGAGGTGTTGTCCTTCAAGAGAGAGAGAGAGAGATACAGGAGGTGTTGTCCTTCAGGAGAGAGAGATATACAGGAGGTGTTGTCCTTCAAGAGAGAGAGATACAGGAGGCGTTGTCCTTCAGGAGAGAGATACAGGAGGTGTTGTCCTTCAAGAGAGAGAGATACAGGAGGTGTTGTCCTTCACTTAATGGATAAAGGAGGTGTTGTCCTTCAAGAGAGATATACAGGAGGCGTTGTCCTTCAAGAGAGAGATACAGGAGGTGTTGTCCTTCAAGAGAGAGATACAGGAGGTGTTGTCCTTCACTTAATGGATAAATGAGGTGTTGTACTTCAAGAGAGAGATACAGGAGGTGTTGTCCTTCAAGAGAGAGATACAGGAGGTGTTGTCCTTCAAGAGAGAGAGATACAGGAGGTGTTATCCTTCAAGAGAGAGATACAGGAGGTGTTGTCCTTCAGGAGAGAGAGAGATACAGGAGGTGTTGTCCTTCAGGAGAGAGAGATACAGGAGGTGTTGTCCTTCAGGAGAGAGATACAGGAGGTGTTGTCCTTCAAGAGAGAGAGAGATACAGGAGGTGTTGTCCTTCAAGAGAGAGATACAGGAGGTGTTGTCCTTCAAGAGAAAGATACAGGAGGTGTTGTCCTTCATGAGAGAGAGATACAGGAGGTGTTGTCCTTCAAGAGAGAGATACAGGAGGTGTTGTCCTTCAAGAGAGAGAGAGAGAGATACAGGAGGTGTTGTCCTTCAGGAGAGAGAGATATACAGGAGGTGTTGTCCTTCAAGAGAGAGAGATACAGGAGGCGTTGTCCTTCAGGAGAGAGATACAGGAGGTGTTGTCCTTCAAGAGAGAGAGATACAGGAGGTGTTGTCCTTCACTTAATGGATAAAGGAGGTGTTGTCCTTCAAGAGAGATATACAGGAGGCGTTGTCCTTCAAGAGAGAGATACAGGAGGTGTTGTCCTTCAAGAGAGAGATACAGGAGGTGTTGTCCTTCACTTAATGGATAAATGAGGTGTTGTACTTCAAGAGAGAGATACAGGAGGTGTTGTCCTTCAAGAGAGAGATACAGGAGGTGTTGTCCTTCAGGAGAGAGAGATATACAGGAGGTGTTGTCCTTCAAGAGAGAGAGATACAGGAGGCGTTGTCCTTCAGGAGAGAGATACAGGAGGTGTTGTCCTTCAGGAGAGAGATACAGGAGCTGTTGTCCTTCAAGAGAGAGATACAGGAGGTGTTGTCCTTCAGGAGAGAGATACAGGAGGTGTTGTCCTTCAAGAGAGAGATACAGGAGGTGTTGTCCTTCAGGAGAGAGATACAGGAGGTGTTGTCCTTCAAGAGAGAGATATACAGGAGGTGTTGTCCTTCAGGAGAGAGATACAGGAGGTGTTGTCCTTCAGGAGAGAGAGATACAGGAGGTGTTGTCCTTCAAGAGAGAGATACAGGAGGTGTTGTCCTTCAAGAGATGGATACAGGAGGTGTTGTCCTTCAAGAGAGAGATACAGGAGGTGTTGTCCTTCAAGATATGGATACAGGAGGTGTTGTCCTTCAGGAGACAGAGATACAGGAGGTGTTGTCCTTCAAGAGAGAGATACAGGAGGTGTTGTCCTTCAAGAGAGAGATACAGGAGGTGTTGTCCTTCAAGAGAGAGATACAGGAGGTGTTGTCCTTCAAGAGAGAGAGATACAGGAGGTGTTGTCCTTCAAGAGAGAGAGATACAGGAGGTGTTGTCCTTCAAGAGAGAGAGATACAGGAGGTGTTGTCCTTCAAGAGAGAGATACAGGAGGTGTTGTCCTTCAAGAGAGAGAGATACAGGAGGTGTTGTCCTTCAAGAGAGAGAGATACAGGATGTGTTGTCCTTCAAGAGAGAGATACAGGAGGTCTTGTCCTTCAAGAGAGAGAGATAAAGCGCTTTGGATAAAAGCGCTATATAAATGCACAATTTACCATTTGATATACATCATACGTTGTAGTCTGTGCAGGATTGAAACACCGACTCTAATATGATTGCTCATATCTTTATTTGGATTAAATATAGTCGCTTTCTGTACGAAGGGGTGTATTCATAAGCACACAATAGAGGTGCAGACATTGTCACACTGTGTGTCTTATGGTGGTACGTGGAGCGAGGGAGACCATTAGTCAAGCCAGTCACATCGGCTTGACAATCTATTAGCTGCCATAGCAACCATATAAAGCCAGGTTCTTGACCTGTCCCTCCCTAGTCAATCTCTGGTCCTCCATTATGTCCGTCTGTTTTATGTAATACACCACATGAACCCAATCCACTCACCTGCACACCAGTGGACATACATACCACACATGCACAAAGGAAAGCAATAGCATCCAGTAGAATCATTCTTATGGAATGGAAATCCAACAACCCCCCCCCCCCCCCCCCGGAAATATGTATACAAGATGTGTTGTCCTTCAAGAGATGGATACAGGAGGTGTTGTCCTTCAAGAGAGATACAGGAGGTGTTGTCCTTCAAGAGAGATACAGGAGGTGTTGTCCTTCAAGAGAGAGATACAGGAGGTGTTGTCTTTCAAGAGAGAGAGATACAGGAGGTGTTGTCCTTCACTTAATGGATAAAGGAGGTGTTGTCCTTCAAGAGAGAGATACAGGAGGTGTTGTCCTTCAAGAGAGAGATACAGGAGGTGTTGTCCTTCAAGAGAGAGATACAGGAGGTGTTGTCCTTCAGGAGAGAGATACAGGAGGTGTTGTCCTTCAAGAGAGAGAGAGAGATACAGGAGGTGTTGTCCTTCAAGAGAGAGATACAGGAGGTGTTGTCCTTCAAGAGAAAGATACAGGAGGTGTTGTCCTTCATGAGAGAGAGATACAGGAGGTGTTGTCCTTCAAGAGAGAGATACAGGAGGTGTTGTCCTTCAAGAGAGAGAGAGAGAGATACAGGAGGTGTTGTCCTTCAGGAGAGAGAGATATACAGGAGGTGTTGTCCTTCAAGAGAGAGAGATACAGGAGGCGTTGTCCTTCAGGAGAGAGATACAGGAGGTGTTGTCCTTCAAGAGAGAGAGATACAGGAGGTGTTGTCCTTCACTTAATGGATAAAGGAGGTGTTGTCCTTCAAGAGAGATATACAGGAGGCGTTGTCCTTCAAGAGAGAGATACAGGAGGTGTTGTCCTTCAAGAGAGAGATACAGGAGGTGTTGTCCTTCACTTAATGGATAAATGAGGTGTTGTACTTCAAGAGAGAGATACAGGAGGTGTTGTCCTTCAAGAGAGAGATACAGGAGGTGTTGTCCTTCAAGAGAGAGAGATACAGGAGGTGTTATCCTTCAAGAGAGAGATACAGGAGGTGTTGTCCTTCAGGAGAGAGAGAGATACAGGAGGTGTTGTCCTTCAGGAGAGAGAGATACAGGAGGTGTTGTCCTTCAGGAGAGAGATACAGGAGGTGTTGTCCTTCAAGAGAGAGAGAGATACAGGAGGTGTTGTCCTTCAAGAGAGAGATACAGGAGGTGTTGTCCTTCAAGAGAAAGATACAGGAGGTGTTGTCCTTCATGAGAGAGAGATACAGGAGGTGTTGTCCTTCAAGAGAGAGATACAGGAGGTGTTGTCCTTCAAGAGAGAGAGAGAGAGATACAGGAGGTGTTGTCCTTCAGGAGAGAGAGATATACAGGAGGTGTTGTCCTTCAAGAGAGAGAGATACAGGAGGCGTTGTCCTTCAGGAGAGAGATACAGGAGGTGTTGTCCTTCAAGAGAGAGAGATACAGGAGGTGTTGTCCTTCACTTAATGGATAAAGGAGGTGTTGTCCTTCAAGAGAGATATACAGGAGGCGTTGTCCTTCAAGAGAGAGATACAGGAGGTGTTGTCCTTCAAGAGAGAGATACAGGAGGTGTTGTCCTTCACTTAATGGATAAATGAGGTGTTGTACTTCAAGAGAGAGATACAGGAGGTGTTGTCCTTCAAGAGAGAGATACAGGAGGTGTTGTCCTTCAGGAGAGAGAGATATACAGGAGGTGTTGTCCTTCAAGAGAGAGAGATACAGGAGGCGTTGTCCTTCAGGAGAGAGATACAGGAGGTGTTGTCCTTCAGGAGAGAGATACAGGAGCTGTTGTCCTTCAAGAGAGAGATACAGGAGGTGTTGTCCTTCAGGAGAGAGATACAGGAGGTGTTGTCCTTCAAGAGAGAGATACAGGAGGTGTTGTCCTTCAGGAGAGAGATACAGGAGGTGTTGTCCTTCAAGAGAGAGATATACAGGAGGTGTTGTCCTTCAGGAGAGAGATACAGGAGGTGTTGTCCTTCAGGAGAGAGAGATACAGGAGGTGTTGTCCTTCAAGAGAGAGATACAGGAGGTGTTGTCCTTCAAGAGATGGATACAGGAGGTGTTGTCCTTCAAGAGAGAGATACAGGAGGTGTTGTCCTTCAAGATATGGATACAGGAGGTGTTGTCCTTCAGGAGACAGAGATACAGGAGGTGTTGTCCTTCAAGAGAGAGATACAGGAGGTGTTGTCCTTCAAGAGAGAGATACAGGAGGTGTTGTCCTTCAAGAGAGAGATACAGGAGGTGTTGTCCTTCAAGAGAGAGAGATACAGGAGGTGTTGTCCTTCAAGAGAGAGAGATACAGGAGGTGTTGTCCTTCAAGAGAGAGAGATACAGGAGGTGTTGTCCTTCAAGAGAGAGATACAGGAGGTGTTGTCCTTCAAGAGAGAGAGATACAGGAGGTGTTGTCCTTCAAGAGAGAGAGATACAGGATGTGTTGTCCTTCAAGAGAGAGATACAGGAGGTCTTGTCCTTCAAGAGAGAGAGATAAAGCGCTTTGGATAAAAGCGCTATATAAATGCACAATTTACCATTTGATATACATCATACGTTGTAGTCTGTGCAGGATTGAAACACCGACTCTAATATGATTGCTCATATCTTTATTTGGATTAAATATAGTCGCTTTCTGTACGAAGGGGTGTATTCATAAGCACACAATAGAGGTGCAGACATTGTCACACTGTGTGTCTTATGGTGGTACGTGGAGCGAGGGAGACCATTAGTCAAGCCAGTCACATCGGCTTGACAATCTATTAGCTGCCATAGCAACCATATAAAGCCAGGTTCTTGACCTGTCCCTCCCTAGTCAATCTCTGGTCCTCCATTATGTCCGTCTGTTTTATGTAATACACCACATGAACCCAATCCACTCACCTGCACACCAGTGGACATACATACCACACATGCACAAAGGAAAGCAATAGCATCCAGTAGAATCATTCTTATGGAATGGAAATCCAACAACCCCCCCCCCCCCCCCCCGGAAATATGTATACAAGATGTGTTGTCCTTCAAGAGATGGATACAGGAGGTGTTGTCCTTCAAGAGAGATACAGGAGGTGTTGTCCTTCAAGAGAGATACAGGAGGTGTTGTCCTTCAAGAGAGAGATACAGGAGGTGTTGTCTTTCAAGAGAGAGAGATACAGGAGGTGTTGTCCTTCACTTAATGGATAAAGGAGGTGTTGTCCTTCAAGAGAGAGATACAGGAGGTGTTGTCCTTCAAGAGAGAGATACAGGAGGTGTTGTCCTTCAAGAGAGAGATACAGGAGGTGTTGTCCTTCAGGAGAGAGATACAGGAGGTGTTGTCCTTCAAGAGAGAGAGAGAGATACAGGAGGTGTTGTCCTTCAAGAGAGAGATACAGGAGGTGTTGTCCTTCAAGAGAAAGATACAGGAGGTGTTGTCCTTCATGAGAGAGAGATACAGGAGGTGTTGTCCTTCAAGAGAGAGATACAGGAGGTGTTGTCCTTCAAGAGAGAGAGAGAGAGATACAGGAGGTGTTGTCCTTCAGGAGAGAGAGATATACAGGAGGTGTTGTCCTTCAAGAGAGAGAGATACAGGAGGCGTTGTCCTTCAGGAGAGAGATACAGGAGGTGTTGTCCTTCAAGAGAGAGAGATACAGGAGGTGTTGTCCTTCACTTAATGGATAAAGGAGGTGTTGTCCTTCAAGAGAGATATACAGGAGGCGTTGTCCTTCAAGAGAGAGATACAGGAGGTGTTGTCCTTCAAGAGAGAGATACAGGAGGTGTTGTCCTTCACTTAATGGATAAATGAGGTGTTGTACTTCAAGAGAGAGATACAGGAGGTGTTGTCCTTCAAGAGAGAGATACAGGAGGTGTTGTCCTTCAAGAGAGAGAGATACAGGAGGTGTTATCCTTCAAGAGAGAGATACAGGAGGTGTTGTCCTTCAGGAGAGAGAGAGATACAGGAGGTGTTGTCCTTCAGGAGAGAGAGATACAGGAGGTGTTGTCCTTCAGGAGAGAGATACAGGAGGTGTTGTCCTTCAAGAGAGAGAGAGATACAGGAGGTGTTGTCCTTCAAGAGAGAGATACAGGAGGTGTTGTCCTTCAAGAGAAAGATACAGGAGGTGTTGTCCTTCATGAGAGAGAGATACAGGAGGTGTTGTCCTTCAAGAGAGAGATACAGGAGGTGTTGTCCTTCAAGAGAGAGAGAGAGAGATACAGGAGGTGTTGTCCTTCAGGAGAGAGAGATATACAGGAGGTGTTGTCCTTCAAGAGAGAGAGATACAGGAGGCGTTGTCCTTCAGGAGAGAGATACAGGAGGTGTTGTCCTTCAAGAGAGAGAGATACAGGAGGTGTTGTCCTTCACTTAATGGATAAAGGAGGTGTTGTCCTTCAAGAGAGATATACAGGAGGCGTTGTCCTTCAAGAGAGAGATACAGGAGGTGTTGTCCTTCAAGAGAGAGATACAGGAGGTGTTGTCCTTCACTTAATGGATAAATGAGGTGTTGTACTTCAAGAGAGAGATACAGGAGGTGTTGTCCTTCAAGAGAGAGATACAGGAGGTGTTGTCCTTCAGGAGAGAGAGATATACAGGAGGTGTTGTCCTTCAAGAGAGAGAGATACAGGAGGCGTTGTCCTTCAGGAGAGAGATACAGGAGGTGTTGTCCTTCAGGAGAGAGATACAGGAGCTGTTGTCCTTCAAGAGAGAGATACAGGAGGTGTTGTCCTTCAGGAGAGAGATACAGGAGGTGTTGTCCTTCAAGAGAGAGATACAGGAGGTGTTGTCCTTCAGGAGAGAGATACAGGAGGTGTTGTCCTTCAAGAGAGAGATATACAGGAGGTGTTGTCCTTCAGGAGAGAGATACAGGAGGTGTTGTCCTTCAGGAGAGAGAGATACAGGAGGTGTTGTCCTTCAAGAGAGAGATACAGGAGGTGTTGTCCTTCAAGAGATGGATACAGGAGGTGTTGTCCTTCAAGAGAGAGATACAGGAGGTGTTGTCCTTCAAGATATGGATACAGGAGGTGTTGTCCTTCAGGAGACAGAGATACAGGAGGTGTTGTCCTTCAAGAGAGAGATACAGGAGGTGTTGTCCTTCAAGAGAGAGATACAGGAGGTGTTGTCCTTCAAGAGAGAGATACAGGAGGTGTTGTCCTTCAAGAGAGAGAGATACAGGAGGTGTTGTCCTTCAAGAGAGAGAGATACAGGAGGTGTTGTCCTTCAAGAGAGAGAGATACAGGAGGTGTTGTCCTTCAAGAGAGAGATACAGGAGGTGTTGTCCTTCAAGAGAGAGAGATACAGGAGGTGTTGTCCTTCAAGAGAGAGAGATACAGGATGTGTTGTCCTTCAAGAGAGAGATACAGGAGGTCTTGTCCTTCAAGAGAGAGAGATAAAGCGCTTTGGATAAAAGCGCTATATAAATGCACAATTTACCATTTGATATACATCATACGTTGTAGTCTGTGCAGGATTGAAACACCGACTCTAATATGATTGCTCATATCTTTATTTGGATTAAATATAGTCGCTTTCTGTACGAAGGGGTGTATTCATAAGCACACAATAGAGGTGCAGACATTGTCACACTGTGTGTCTTATGGTGGTACGTGGAGCGAGGGAGACCATTAGTCAAGCCAGTCACATCGGCTTGACAATCTATTAGCTGCCATAGCAACCATATAAAGCCAGGTTCTTGACCTGTCCCTCCCTAGTCAATCTCTGGTCCTCCATTATGTCCGTCTGTTTTATGTAATACACCACATGAACCCAATCCACTCACCTGCACACCAGTGGACATACATACCACACATGCACAAAGGAAAGCAATAGCATCCAGTAGAATCATTCTTATGGAATGGAAATCCAACAACCCCCCCCCCCCCCCCCGGAAATATGTATACAAGATGTGTTGTCCTTCAAGAGATGGATACAGGAGGTGTTGTCCTTCAAGAGAGATACAGGAGGTGTTGTCCTTCAAGAGAGATACAGGAGGTGTTGTCCTTCAAGAGAGAGATACAGGAGGTGTTGTCTTTCAAGAGAGAGAGATACAGGAGGTGTTGTCCTTCACTTAATGGATAAAGGAGGTGTTGTCCTTCAAGAGAGAGATACAGGAGGTGTTGTCCTTCAAGAGAGAGATACAGGAGGTGTTGTCCTTCAAGAGAGAGATACAGGAGGTGTTGTCCTTCAGGAGAGAGAGATACAGGAGGTGTTGTCCTTCAAGAGAGAGAGAGATACAGGAGGTGTTGTCCTTCAAGAGAGAGATACAGGAGGTGTTGTCCTTCAAGAGAAAGATACAGGAGGTGTTGTCCTTCATGAGAGAGAGATACAGGAGGTGTTGTCCTTCAAGAGAGAGATACAGGAGGTGTTGTCCTTCAAGAGAGAGAGAGAGAGATACAGGAGGTGTTGTCCTTCAGGAGAGAGAGATATACAGGAGGTGTTGTCCTTCAAGAGAGAGAGATACAGGAGGCGTTGTCCTTCAGGAGAGAGATACAGGAGGTGTTGTCCTTCAAGAGAGAGAGATACAGGAGGTGTTGTCCTTCACTTAATGGATAAAGGAGGTGTTGTCCTTCAAGAGAGATATACAGGAGGCGTTGTCCTTCAAGAGAGAGATACAGGAGGTGTTGTCCTTCAAGAGAGAGATACAGGAGGTGTTGTCCTTCACTTAATGGATAAATGAGGTGTTGTACTTCAAGAGAGAGATACAGGAGGTGTTGTCCTTCAAGAGAGAGATACAGGAGGTGTTGTCCTTCAGGAGAGAGAGATATACAGGAGGTGTTGTCCTTCAAGAGAGAGAGATACAGGAGGCGTTGTCCTTCAGGAGAGAGATACAGGAGGTGTTGTCCTTCAGGAGAGAGATACAGGAGCTGTTGTCCTTCAAGAGAGAGATACAGGAGGTGTTGTCCTTCAGGAGAGAGATACAGGAGGTGTTGTCCTTCAAGAGAGAGATACAGGAGGTGTTGTCCTTCAGGAGAGAGATACAGGAGGTGTTGTCCTTCAAGAGAGAGATATACAGGAGGTGTTGTCCTTCAGGAGAGAGATACAGGAGGTGTTGTCCTTCAGGAGAGAGAGATACAGGAGGTGTTGTCCTTCAAGAGAGAGATACAGGAGGTGTTGTCCTTCAAGAGATGGATACAGGAGGTGTTGTCCTTCAAGAGAGAGATACAGGAGGTGTTGTCCTTCAAGATATGGATACAGGAGGTGTTGTCCTTCAGGAGACAGAGATACAGGAGGTGTTGTCCTTCAAGAGAGAGATACAGGAGGTGTTGTCCTTCAAGAGAGAGATACAGGAGGTGTTGTCCTTCAAGAGAGAGATACAGGAGGTGTTGTCCTTCAAGAGAGAGAGATACAGGAGGTGTTGTCCTTCAAGAGAGAGAGATACAGGAGGTGTTGTCCTTCAAGAGAGAGAGATACAGGAGGTGTTGTCCTTCAAGAGAGAGATACAGGAGGTGTTGTCCTTCAAGAGAGAGAGATACAGGAGGTGTTGTCCTTCAAGAGAGAGAGATACAGGATGTGTTGTCCTTCAAGAGAGAGATACAGGAGGTCTTGTCCTTCAAGAGAGAGAGATAAAGCGCTTTGGATAAAAGCGCTATATAAATGCACAATTTACCATTTGATATACATCATACGTTGTAGTCTGTGCAGGATTGAAACACCGACTCTAATATGATTGCTCATATCTTTATTTGGATTAAATATAGTCGCTTTCTGTACGAAGGGGTGTATTCATAAGCACACAATAGAGGTGCAGACATTGTCACACTGTGTGTCTTATGGTGGTACGTGGAGCGAGGGAGACCATTAGTCAAGCCAGTCACATCGGCTTGACAATCTATTAGCTGCCATAGCAACCATATAAAGCCAGGTTCTTGACCTGTCCCTCCCTAGTCAATCTCTGGTCCTCCATTATGTCCGTCTGTTTTATGTAATACACCACATGAACCCAATCCACTCACCTGCACACCAGTGGACATACATACCACACATGCACAAAGGAAAGCAATAGCATCCAGTAGAATCATTCTTATGGAATGGAAATCCAACAACCACCCCCCCCCCCCCCCGGAAATATGTATACAAGATGTGTTGTCCTTCAAGAGATGGATACAGGAGGTGTTGTCCTTCAAGAGAGATACAGGAGGTGTTGTCCTTCAAGAGAGATACAGGAGGTGTTGTCCTTCAAGAGAGAGATACAGGAGGTGTTGTCTTTCAAGAGAGAGAGATACAGGAGGTGTTGTCCTTCACTTAATGGATAAAGGAGGTGTTGTCCTTCAAGAGAGAGATACAGGAGGTGTTGTCCTTCAAGAGAGAGATACAGGAGGTGTTGTCCTTCAAGAGAGAGATACAGGAGGTGTTGTCCTTCAGGAGAGAGATACAGGAGGTGTTGTCCTTCAAGAGAGAGAGAGAGATACAGGAGGTGTTGTCCTTCAAGAGAGAGATACAGGAGGTGTTGTCCTTCAAGAGAAAGATACAGGAGGTGTTGTCCTTCATGAGAGAGAGATACAGGAGGTGTTGTCCTTCAAGAGAGAGATACAGGAGGTGTTGTCCTTCAAGAGAGAGAGAGAGAGATACAGGAGGTGTTGTCCTTCAGGAGAGAGAGATATACAGGAGGTGTTGTCCTTCAAGAGAGAGAGATACAGGAGGCGTTGTCCTTCAGGAGAGAGATACAGGAGGTGTTGTCCTTCAAGAGAGAGAGATACAGGAGGTGTTGTCCTTCACTTAATGGATAAAGGAGGTGTTGTCCTTCAAGAGAGATATACAGGAGGCGTTGTCCTTCAAGAGAGAGATACAGGAGGTGTTGTCCTTCAAGAGAGAGATACAGGAGGTGTTGTCCTTCACTTAATGGATAAATGAGGTGTTGTACTTCAAGAGAGAGATACAGGAGGTGTTGTCCTTCAAGAGAGAGATACAGGAGGTGTTGTCCTTCAAGAGAGAGAGATACAGGAGGTGTTATCCTTCAAGAGAGAGATACAGGAGGTGTTGTCCTTCAGGAGAGAGAGAGATACAGGAGGTGTTGTCCTTCAGGAGAGAGAGATACAGGAGGTGTTGTCCTTCAGGAGAGAGATACAGGAGGTGTTGTCCTTCAGGAGAGAGATACAGGAGGTGTTGTCCTTCAGGAGAGAGATACAGGAGCTGTTGTCCTTCAAGAGAGAGATACAGGAGGTGTTGTCCTTCAGGAGAGAGATACAGGAGGTGTTGTCCTTCAAGAGAGAGATACAGGAGGTGTTGTCCTTCAAGAGAGAGATACAGGATGTGTTGTCCTTCAAGAGAGAGATACAGGAGGTGTTGTCCTTCAGGAGAGAGAGATACAGGAGGTGTTGTCCTTCAAGAGAGAGAGATACAGGAGGCGTTGTCCTTCAGGAGAGAGATACAGGAGGTGTTGTCCTTCAAGAGAGAGAGATACAGGAGGTGTTGTCCTTCACTTAATGGATAAAGGAGGTGTTGTCCTTCAAGAGAGAGATACAGGAGGTGTTGTCCTTCAGGAGAGAGAGATACAGGAGGTGTTGTCCTTCAAGATAGAGAGATACAGGAGGTGTTGTCCTTCAAGAGAGAGATACAGGAGGTGTTGTCCTTCAAGAGAGAGATACAGGAGGTGTTGTCCTTCAAGAGAGAGAGATACAGGAGGTGTTGTCCTTCAAGAGAGAGATACAGGAGGTGTTGTCCTTCAAGAGAGAGATACAGGAGGTGTTGTCCTTCAAGAGAGAGATACAGGAGGTGTTGTCCTTCAAGAGAGAGATACAGGAGGTGTTGTCCTTCAAGAGAGAGATACAGGAGGTGTTGTCCTTCAAGAGAGAGATACAGGGGGTGTTGTCCTTCAGGAGAGAGATACAGGAGGTGTTGTCCTTCAAGAGAGAGATACATGAGGTGTTGTCCTTTAAGAGAGAGAGATACAGGAAGTGTTGTCCTTCAAGAGAGAGATACAGGAGGTGTTGTCCTTCAAGAGAGAGATACAGGAGGTGTTGTCCTTCAGGAGAGAGAGATACAGGAGGTGTTGTCCTTCAAGAGAGAGAGAGATACAAGAGGTGTTGTCCTTCAGGAGAGAGATACAGGAGGTGTTGTCCTGCAAGAGAGAGAGATACAGGAGGTGTTGTCCTTCACTTAATGGATAAAGGAGGTGTTGTCCTTCAAGAGAGAGATACAGGAGGCGTTGTCCTTCAAGAGAGAGATACAGGAGGTGTTGTCCTTCAAGAGAGAGATACAGGAGGTGTTGTCCTTCAGGAGAGAGAGATACAGGAGGTGTTGTCCTTCAGGAGAGAGAGAGATACAGGAGGTGTTGTCCTTCAAGAGAGAGAGATACAGGAGGCGTTGACCTTCAGGAGAGAGATACAGGAGGTGTTGTCCTTCAAGAGAGAGAGATACAGGAGGTGTTGTCCTTCACTTAATGGATAAAGGAGGTGTTGTCCTTCAAGAGAGAGATACAGGAGGCGTTGTCCTTCAAGAGAGAGATACAGGAGGTGTTGTCCTTCAAGAGAGAGATACAGGAGGTGTTGTCCTTCACTTAATGGATAAATGAGGTGTTGTACTTCAAGAGAGAGAGATACAGGAGGTGTTGTCCTTCAAGAGAGAGATACAGGAGGTGTTGTCCTTCAAGAGAGAGAGATACAGGAGGTGTTGTCCTTCAAGAGAGAGATACAGGAGGTGTTGTCCTTCAGGAGAGAGATACAGGAGGTGTTGTCCTTCAGGAGAGAGAGATACAGGAGGTGTTTTCCTTCAGGAGAGAGATACAGGAGGTGTTGTCCTTCAGGAGAGAGATACAGGAGCTGTTGTCCTTCAAGAGAGAGATACAGGAGGTGTTGTCCTTCAGGAGAGATACAGGATGTGTTGTCCTTCAAGAGAGAGATACAGGAGGTGTTGTCCTTCAGGAGAGAGAGATACAGGAGGTGTTGTCCTTCAAGAGAGAGATATACAGGAGGTGTTGTCCTTCAGGAGAGAGATACAGGAGGTGTTGTCCTTCAGGAGAGAGAGATACAGGAGGTGTTGTCCTTCAAGAGAGATACAGGAGGTGTTGTCCTTCAAGAGATGGATACAGGAGGTGTTGTCCTTCAAGAGAGAGATACAGGAGGTGTTGTCCTTCAAGAGATGGATACAGGAGGTGTTGTCCTTCAGGAGAGAGAGATACAGGAGGTGTTGTCCTTCAAGAGAGAGATGCAGGAGGTGTTGTCCTTCAGGAGAGAGATACAGGAGGTGTTGTCCTTCAATAGAGAGATACAGGAGGTGTTGTCCTTCAAGAGAGAGATACAGGAGGTGTTGTCCTTCAAGAGAAAGATACAGGAGGTGTTGTCCTTCATGAGAGAGATACAGGAGGTGTTGTCCTTCAAGAGAGAGATACAGGAGGTGTTGTCCTTCAAGAGAGAGAGAGATACAGGAGGTGTTGTCCTTCAGGAGAGAGAGAGATACAGGAGGTGTTGTCCTTCAGGAGAGAGAGATACAGGAGGCGTTGTCCTTCAGGAGAGAGATACAGGAGGTGTTGTCCTTCAAGAGAGAGAGATACAGGAGGTGTTGTCCTTCACTTAATGGATAAAGGAGGTGTTGTCCTTCAAGAGAGAGATACAGGAGGCGTTGTCCTTCAAGAGAGAGATACAGGAGGTGTTGTCCTTCAAGAGAGAGATACAGGCGGTGTTGTCCTTCACTTAATGGATAAATGAGGTGTTGTACTTCAAGAGAGAGAGATACAGGAGGTGTTGTCCTTCAAGAGAGAGATACAGGAGGTGTTGTCCTTCAAGAGAGAGATACAGGAGGTGTTGTCCTTCAAGAGAGAGATACAGGAGGTGTTGTCCTTCAGGAGAGAGAGAGATACAGGAGGTGTTGTCCTTCAGGAGAGAGAGATACAGGAGGTGTTGTCCTTCAGGAGAGAGATACAGGAGGTGTTGTCCTTCAGGAGAGAGATACAGGAGGTGTTGTCCTTCAGGAGAGAGATACAGGAGCTGTTGTCCTTCAAGAGAGAGATACAGGAGGTGTTGTCCTTCAGGAGAGAGATACAGGAGGTGTTGTCCTTCAAGAGAGAGATACAGGAGGTGTTGTCCTTCAGGAGAGAGATACAGGAGGTGTTGTCCTTCAAGAGAGAGATATACAGGAGGTGTTGTCCTTCAGGAGAGAGATACAGGAGGTGTTGTCCTTCAGGAGAGAGAGATACAGGAGGTGTTGTCCTTCAAGAGAGAGAGATACAGGAGGTGTTGTCCTTCAAGAGATGGATACAGGAGGTGTTGTCCTTCAAGAGAGAGATACAGGAGGTGTTGTCCTTCAAGATATGGATACAGGAGGTGTTGTCCTTCAGGAGACAGAGATACAGGAGGTGTTGTCCTTCAAGAGAGAGATACAGGAGGTGTTGTCCTTCAAGAGAAGATACAGGAGGTGTTGTCCTTCAAGAGAGAGAGATACAGGAGGTGTTGTCCTTCAAGAGAGAGAGATACAGGAGGTGTTGTCCTTCAAGAGAGAGAGATACAGGAGGTGTTGTCCTTCAAGAGAGAGATACAGGAGGTGTTGTCCTTCAAGAGAGAGAGATACAGGAGGTGTTGTCCTTCAAGAGAGAGAGATACAGGATGTGTTGTCCTTCAAGAGAGAGATACAGGAGGTCTTGTCCTTCAAGAGAGAGAGATAAAGCGCTTTGGATAAAAGCGCTATATAAATGCACAATTTACCATTTGATATACATCATACGTTGTAGTCTGTGCAGGATTGAAACACCGACTCTAATATGATTGCTCATATCTTTATTTGGATTAAATATAGTCGCTTTCTGTACGAAGGGGTGTATTCATAAGCACACAATAGAGGTGCAGACATTGTCACACTGTGTGTCTTATGGTGGTACGTGGAGCGAGGGAGACCATTAGTCAAGCCAGTCACATCGGCTTGACAATCTATTAGCTGCCATAGCAACCATATAAAGCCAGGTTCTTGACCTGTCCCTCCCTAGTCAATCTCTGGTCCTCCATTATGTCCGTCTGTTTTATGTAATACACCACATGAACCCAATCCACTCACATGCACACCAGTGGACATACATACCACACATGCACAAAGGAAAGCAATAGCATCCAGTAGAATCATTCTTATGGAATGGAAATCCAACAACCCCCCCCCCCCCGGACATATGTATACAAGATGTGTTGTCCTTCAAGAGATGGATACAGGAGGTGTTGTCCTTCAAGAGAGATACAGGAGGTGTTGTCCTTCAAGAGAGATACAGGAGGTGTTGTCCTTCAAGAGAGAGATACAGGAGGTGTTGTCTTTCAAGAGAGAGAGATACAGGAGGTGTTGTCCTTCACTTAATGGATAAAGGAGGTGTTGTCCTTCAAGAGAGAGATACAGGAGGTGTTGTCCTTCAAGAGAGAGATACAGGAGGTGTTGTCCTTCAAGAGAGAGATACAGGAGGTGTTGTCCTTCAGGAGAGAGAGAGATACAGGAGGTGTTGTCCTTCAAGAGAGAGAGAGAGATACAGGAGGTGTTGTCCTTCAAGAGAGAGATACAGGAGGTGTTGTCCTTCAAGATAGAGAGATACAGGAGGTGTTGTCCTTCAAGAGAGAGATACAGGAGGTGTTGTCCTTCAAGAAAGAGATACAGGAGGTGTTGTCCTTCAAGAGAGAGAGATACAGGAGGTGTTGTCCTTCAAGAGAGAGATACAGGAGGTGTTGTCCTTCAAGAGAGAGATACAGGAGGTGTTGTCCTTCAAGAGAGAGATACAGGAGGTGTTGTCCTTCAAGAGATGGATACAGGAGGTGTTGTCCTTCAAGAGAGAGATACAGGAGGTGTTGTCCTTCAAGAGAGAGATACAGGAGGTGTTGTCCTTCAAGATAGAGATACAGGAGGTGTTGTCCTTCAAGATAGAGATACAGGAGGTGTTGCCCTTCAAGAGAGAGAGATACAGGAGGTGTTGTCCTTTAGGAGAGAGATACAGGAGGTGTTGTCCTTCAAGAGAGAGATACAGGAGGTGTTGTCCTTCAGGAGAGAGATACAGGAGGTGTTGTCCTTCAAGAGAGAGATACAGGAGGTGTTGTCCTTCAGGAGAGAGATACAGGAGGTGTTGTCCTTCAAGAGAGAGAGATACAGGAGGTGTTGTCCTTCACTTAATGGATAAAGGAGGTGTTGTCCTTCAAGAGAGAGATACAGGGGGTGTTGTCCTTCAAGAGAGAGAGAGATACAGGAGGTGTTGTCCTTCAAGAGAGAGATACAGGAGGTGTTGTCCTTCACTTAATGGATAAAGGAGGTGTTGTCCTTCAAGAGAGAGAGATACAGGAGGTGTTGTCCTTCAAGAGAGAGAGAGAGATACAGGAGGTGTTGTCCTTCAAGAGAGAGATACAGGAGGTGTTGTCCTTCAAGAGAGAGATACAGGAGGTGTTGTCCTTCAGGAGAGAGATACAGGAGGTGTTGTCCTTCACCTAATGGATAAAGGAGGTGTTGTACTTCAAGAGAGAGAGATACAGGAGGTGTTGTCCTTCAGGAGAGAGAGATACAGGAGGTGTTGTCCTTCAAGAGAGAGAGATACAGGAGGTGTTGTCCTTCAAGAGAGAGATACAGGAGGTGTTGTCCTTCAGGAGAGAGATACAGGATGTGTTGTCCTTCAGGAGAGAGATACAGGAGGCGTTGTCCTTCAGGAGAGAGATACAGGAGGTGTTGTGCTTCAGGAGAGAGATACAGGAGCTGTTGTCCTTCAAGAGAGAGATACAGGAGGTGTTGTCCTTCAGGAAAGAGATACAGGAGGTGTTGTCCTTCAAGAGAGAGATACATGAGGTGTTGTCCTTCAGGAGAGAGAGATACAGGAGGTGTTGTCCTTCAAGAGAGAGATATACAGGAGGTGTTGTCCTTCAGGAGAGAGATACAGGAGGTGTTGTGCTTCAGGAGAGAGAGATACAGGAGGTGTTGTCCTTCAAGAGAGAGATACAGGAGGTGTTGTCCTTCAAGAGATGGATACAGGAGGTGTTGTCCTTCAAGAGAGAGATACAGGAGGTGTTGTCCTTCAAGAGATGGATACAGGAGGTGTTGTCCTTCAAGAGAGAGAGATACAGGAGGTGTTGTCCTTCAAGAGATGGATACAGGAGGTGTTATCCTTCAATAGATGGATACAGGAGGTGTTGTCCTTCAAGAGAGAGATACAGGAGGTGTTGTCCTTCAAGAGAGAGATACAGGAGGTGTTGTCCTTCAAGAGAGAGATACGGGAGGTGTTGTCCTTCAAGATAGAGATACAGGAGGTGTTGTCCTTCAAGAGAAGGATACAGGAGGTGTTGTCCTTCAAGAGATGGATACAGGAGGTGTTGTCCTTCAAGAGAGAGATACAGGAGGTGTTGTCCTTCAAGAGAGAGATACAGGAGGTGTTGTCCTTCAAGATAGAGATACAGGAGGTGTTGTCCTTCAAGAGAGAGATACAGGAGGTGTTGCCCTTCAAGAGAGAGAGATACAGGAGGTGTTGTCCTTTAGGAGAGAGATACAGGAGGTGTTGTCCTTCAAGAGAGAGATACAGGAGGTGTTGTCCTTCAGGAGAGAGATACAGGAGGTGTTGTCCTTCAAGAGAGAGATACAGGAGGTGTTGTCCTTCAGGAGAGAGATACAGGAGGTGTTGTCCTTCAAGAGAGAGAGATACAGGAGGTGTTGTCCTTCACTTAATGGATACAGGAGGTGTTGTCCTTCAAGAGAGAGATACAGGGGGTGTTGTCCTTCAAGAGAGAGAGAGATACAGGAGGTGTTGTCCTTCAAGAGAGAGATACAGGAGGTGTTGTCCTTCACTTAATGGATAAAGGAGGTGTTGTCCTTCAAGAGAGAGAGATACAGGAGGTGTTGTCCTTCAAGAGAGAGAGATACAGGAGGTGTTGTCCTTCAAGAGAGAGATACAGGAGGTGTTGTCCTTCAAGAGAGAGATACAGGAGGTGTTGTCCTTCAGGAGAGAGATACAGGAGGTGTTGTCCTTCAAGAGAAGGATATAGGAGGTGTTGTCCTTCAAGAGATGGATACAGGAGGTGTTGTCCTTCAAGAGAGAGATACAGGAGGTGTTGTCCTTCAAGAGAGAGATACAGGAGGTGTTGTCCTTCAAGATAGAGATACAGGAGGTGTTGTCCTTCAAGAGAGAGATACAGGAGGTGTTGCCCTTCAAGAGAGAGAGATACAGGAGGTGTTGTCCTTTAGGAGAGAGATACAGGAGGTGTTGTCCTTCAAGAGAGAGATACAGGAGGTGTTGTCCTTCAGGAGAGAGATACAGGAGGTGTTGTCCTTCAAGAGAGAGATACAGGAGGTGTTGTCCTTCAGGAGAGAGATACAGGAGGTGTTGTCCTTCAAGAGAGAGAGATACAGGAGGTGTTGTCCTTCACTTAATGGATACAGGAGGTGTTGTCCTTCAAGAGAGAGATACAGGGGGTGTTGTCCTTCAAGAGAGAGAGAGATACAGGAGGTGTTGTCCTTCAAGAGAGAGATACAGGAGGTGTTGTCCTTCACTTAATGGATAAAGGAGGTGTTGTCCTTCAAGAGAGAGAGATACAGGAGGTGTTGTCCTTCAAGAGAGAGATACAGGAGGTGTTGTCCTTCAAGAGAGAGATACAGGAGCTGTTGTCCTTCAAGAGAGAGATACAGGAGGTGTTGTCCTTCAGGAGAGAGATACAGGAGGTGTTGTCCTTCAAGAGAGAGATACAGGAGGTGTTGTCCTTCAGGAGAGAGATACAGGAGGTGTTGTCCTTCAAGAGAGAGATATACAGGAGGTGTTGTCCTTCAGGAGAGAGATACAGGAGGTGTTGTCCTTCAGGAGAGAGAGATACAGGAGGTGTTGTCCTTCAAGAGAGAGAGATACAGGATGTGTTGTCCTTCAAGAGATGGATACAGGAGGTGTTGTCCTTCAAGAGAGAGATACAGGAGGTGTTGTCCTTCAAGATATGGATACAGGAGGTGTTGTCCTTCAGGAGACAGAGATACAGGAGGTGTTGTCCTTCAAGAGAGAGATACAGGAGGTGTTGTCCTTCAAGAGAGAGATACAGGAGGTGTTGTCCTTCAAGAGAGAGATACAGGAGGTGTTGTCCTTCAAGAGAGAGAGATACAGGAGGTGTTGTCCTTCAAGAGAGAGAGATACAGGAGGTGTTGTCCTTCAAGAGAGAGAGATACAGGAGGTGTTGTCCTTCAAGAGAGAGATACAGGAGGTGTTGTCCTTCAAGAGAGAGAGATACAGGAGGTGTTGTCCTTCAAGAGAGAGAGATACAGGATGTGTTGTCCTTCAAGAGAGAGATACAGGAGGTCTTGTCCTTCAAGAGAGAGAGATAAAGCGCTTTGGATAAAAGCGCTATATAAATGCACAATTTACCATTTGATATACATCATACGTTGTAGTCTGTGCAGGATTGAAACACCGACTCTAATATGATTGCTCATATCTTTATTTGGATTAAATATAGTCGCTTTCTGTACGAAGGGGTGTATTCATAAGCACACAATAGAGGTGCAGACATTGTCACACTGTGTGTCTTATGGTGGTACGTGGAGCGAGGGAGACCATTAGTCAAGCCAGTCACATCGGCTTGACAATCTATTAGCTGCCATAGCAACCATATAAAGCCAGGTTCTTGACCTGTCCCTCCCTAGTCAATCTCTGGTCCTCCATTATGTCCGTCTGTTTTATGTAATACACCACATGAACCCAATCCACTCACATGCACACCAGTGGACATACATACCACACATGCACAAAGGAAAGCAATAGCATCCAGTAGAATCATTCTTATGGAATGGAAATCCAACAACCCCCCCCCCCCCGGACATATGTATACAAGATGTGTTGTCCTTCAAGAGATGGATACAGGAGGTGTTGTCCTTCAAGAGAGATACAGGAGGTGTTGTCCTTCAAGAGAGATACAGGAGGTGTTGTCCTTCAAGAGAGAGATACAGGAGGTGTTGTCTTTCAAGAGAGAGAGATACAGGAGGTGTTGTCCTTCACTTAATGGATAAAGGAGGTGTTGTCCTTCAAGAGAGAGATACAGGAGGTGTTGTCCTTCAAGAGAGAGATACAGGAGGTGTTGTCCTTCAAGAGAGAGATACAGGAGGTGTTGTCCTTCAGGAGAGAGAGAGATACAGGAGGTGTTGTCCTTCAAGAGAGAGAGAGAGATACAGGAGGTGTTGTCCTTCAAGAGAGAGATACAGGAGGTGTTGTCCTTCAAGATAGAGAGATACAGGAGGTGTTGTCCTTCAAGAGAGAGATACAGGAGGTGTTGTCCTTCAAGAAAGAGATACAGGAGGTGTTGTCCTTCAAGAGAGAGAGATACAGGAGGTGTTGTCCTTCAAGAGAGAGATACAGGAGGTGTTGTCCTTCAAGAGAGAGATACAGGAGGTGTTGTCCTTCAAGAGAGAGATACAGGAGGTGTTGTCCTTCAAGAGATGGATACAGGAGGTGTTGTCCTTCAAGAGAGAGATACAGGAGGTGTTGTCCTTCAAGAGAGAGATACAGGAGGTGTTGTCCTTCAAGATAGAGATACAGGAGGTGTTGTCCTTCAAGATAGAGATACAGGAGGTGTTGCCCTTCAAGAGAGAGAGATACAGGAGGTGTTGTCCTTTAGGAGAGAGATACAGGAGGTGTTGTCCTTCAAGAGAGAGATACAGGAGGTGTTGTCCTTCAGGAGAGAGATACAGGAGGTGTTGTCCTTCAAGAGAGAGATACAGGAGGTGTTGTCCTTCAGGAGAGAGATACAGGAGGTGTTGTCCTTCAAGAGAGAGAGATACAGGAGGTGTTGTCCTTCACTTAATGGATAAAGGAGGTGTTGTCCTTCAAGAGAGAGATACAGGGGGTGTTGTCCTTCAAGAGAGAGAGAGATACAGGAGGTGTTGTCCTTCAAGAGAGAGATACAGGAGGTGTTGTCCTTCACTTAATGGATAAAGGAGGTGTTGTCCTTCAAGAGAGAGAGATACAGGAGGTGTTGTCCTTCAAGAGAGAGAGAGAGATACAGGAGGTGTTGTCCTTCAAGAGAGAGATACAGGAGGTGTTGTCCTTCAAGAGAGAGATACAGGAGGTGTTGTCCTTCAGGAGAGAGATACAGGAGGTGTTGTCCTTCACCTAATGGATAAAGGAGGTGTTGTACTTCAAGAGAGAGAGATACAGGAGGTGTTGTCCTTCAGGAGAGAGAGATACAGGAGGTGTTGTCCTTCAAGAGAGAGAGATACAGGAGGTGTTGTCCTTCAAGAGAGAGATACAGGAGGTGTTGTCCTTCAGGAGAGAGATACAGGAGGTGTTGTCCTTCAGGATAGAGATACAGGAGGCGTTGTCCTTCAGGAGAGAGATACAGGAGGTGTTGTGCTTCAGGAGAGAGATACAGGAGCTGTTGTCCTTCAAGAGAGAGATACAGGAGGTGTTGTCCTTCAGGAGAGAGATACAGGAGGTGTTGTCCTTCAAGAGAGAGATACATGAGGTGTTGTCCTTCAGGAGAGAGATACAGGAGGTGTTGTCCTTCAAGAGAGAGATATACAGGAGGTGTTGTCCTTCAGGAGAGAGATACAGGAGGTGTTGTGCTTCAGGAGAGAGAGATACAGGAGGTGTTGTCCTTCAAGAGAGAGATACAGGAGGTGTTGTCCTTCAAGAGATGGATACAGGAGGTGTTGTCCTTCAAGAGAGAGATACAGGAGGTGTTGTCCTTCAAGAGATGGATACAGGAGGTGTTGTCCTTCAAGAGAGAGAGATACAGGAGGTGTTGTCCTTCAAGAGATGGATACAGGAGGTGTTATCCTTCAATAGATGGATACAGGAGGTGTTGTCCTTCAAGAGAGAGATACAGGAGGTGTTGTCCTTCAAGAGAGAGATACAGGAGGTGTTGTCCTTCAAGAGAGAGATACGGGAGGTGTTGTCCTTCAAGATAGAGATACAGGAGGTGTTGTCCTTCAAGAGAAGGATACAGGAGGTGTTGTCCTTCAAGAGATGGATACAGGAGGTGTTGTCCTTCAAGAGAGAGATACAGGAGGTGTTGTCCTTCAAGAGAGAGATACAGGAGGTGTTGTCCTTCAAGATAGAGATACAGGAGGTGTTGTCCTTCAAGAGAGAGATACAGGAGGTGTTGCCCTTCAAGAGAGAGAGATACAGGAGGTGTTGTCCTTTAGGAGAGAGATACAGGAGGTGTTGTCCTTCAAGAGAGAGATACAGGAGGTGTTGTCCTTCAGGAGAGAGATACAGGAGGTGTTGTCCTTCAAGAGAGAGATACAGGAGGTGTTGTCCTTCAGGAGAGAGATACAGGAGGTGTTGTCCTTCAAGAGAGAGAGATACAGGAGGTGTTGTCCTTCACTTAATGGATACAGGAGGTGTTGTCCTTCAAGAGAGAGATACAGGGGGTGTTGTCCTTCAAGAGAGAGAGAGATACAGGAGGTGTTGTCCTTCAAGAGAGAGATACAGGAGGTGTTGTCCTTCACTTAATGGATAAAGGATGTGTTGTCCTTCAAGAGAGAGAGATACAGGAGGTGTTGTCCTTCAAGAGAGAGAGATACAGGAGGTGTTGTCCTTCAAGAGAGAGATACAGGAGGTGTTGTCCTTCAAGAGAGAGATACAGGAGGTGTTGTCCTTCAGGAGAGAGATACAGGAGGTGTTGTCCTTCAAGAGAAGGATACAGGAGGTGTTGTCCTTCAAGAGATGGATACAGGAGGTGTTGTCCTTCAAGAGAGAGATACAGGAGGTGTTGTCCTTCAAGAGAGAGATACAGGAGGTGTTGTCCTTCAAGATAGAGATACAGGAGGTGTTGTC
>NW_028170550.1:0-3000 GCF_963971535.1 Notolepis coatsorum
GATTCAAGATTTAAGAGTTTATCCATCACATACATACCAGGGCATACAGTGAAATGCGATAGAAACAGAGATAGAGAGACCTGAGAGAGAGAGAGAGAGAGAGAGAGAGAGAGAGAGAGAGAGAGAGAGAGAGAGAGAGAGAGAGAGGAGAGAGAGAGAGAGAGAGAGACAGAGACAGAGAGAACGTGAGCAAGCAAGTTTGCATGTTTATATATGTATGCATGTAGGCAGGGGCCGCCTGGAGAAATGCGAGGCCTGTGCGGGATTTTTCATACAGTCAACATATTCTTAAATAATAGCGCTGCCCGAGGCTGGGCATGATACAGTCAACATATAGCAAGAGAGAGAGAGAGCGAGAGAGAGCTCCCGTTCTACAGTCAATATACAGTGTTATCGCTTTGTAACACAACAAATTTCTCCACAACACACATGTACAAGTGGCAGTAATGCAGAAAATCCAGCAAGGGAAGAAGCAGTGTAGAAAACAGGTGGAGTTTTTGCCTAGCAATGGGAATGCTTTGGCTGTACTGTGTAGATAGAAGTACACACTCTAGTGTTGATGTCTTTGTTTACAAGGCTTCAGGTATGGTTGCTCTGCTACAAACACAGTAGAGCAGCTGTGTGCACATCCAACCTGTTTTAGGCCAGGTGCAGGATAAAACTAAATGTGACTGAAGGAAAAATTGCAATGAACTGACCGACACAATTGACAACTATAAGCAATGCAATGCTCAGAGAGAGAGAGAGAGAGAGAGAGAGAGAGAGAGAGAGAGAGAGAGAGAGAGAGAGAGAGAGAGAGAGGAGAGAGAGAGAGAGAGAGAGAGTCTGTGATGATCCAGACAGAGAGAGTCTGTGGTCCAGAGAGAGAGAGATGAGTCTGTGGTCCAGACAGAGAGAGAGAGAGATGGGGTCTGTGGTCCAGACAGAGCGAGAGAGAGAGAGAGAGATAAGCAAGACAGCTACGATGAGCCCCTAAAGGATATTCAACTTTTAATGGAAGAACAAAACAGAAGGAAAAGATAACTTCAAAGGCAACATGAATATACATAGATCCAAAAGGACAAAGATCAACACTTAAATCCAAAGAGAAGAGGATCTATACAAGAGAAAACAAAGTAGCAAGGAGCCAACGGCCGACATCAGCTAAGGAGGCTAACTGCAAATAGAGTAGCCAGGTACTGACACCAGGTACACACCGTTAGCTACGACAGCTAGATGGCCCGCTTTGGCTCAATATAACGTTAGCTACGTTAGCTAGCCGGTCCGCTTTGGCTCAATATAACGTTAGCTACGTTAGCTAGCCGGCCCGCTTTTGCTCAATATAACGTTAGCTACGTTAGCTAGCCGGCCCGCTAGCTCAACATAACATTAGCTATGTTAGCTAGCCGGCCCGCTTTGGCTCAATATAACATTAGCTACGTTAGCTAGCCGGCCCGCTTGGCTCAACATAACGTCTACGACAGCTAGCCGGCCCGCTAGCTCAACATAAGGGTAGCTACGATAGCTAGCCGGCCCGCTGGTCCAACAGAACGTCAGCTACGATAGCTAGCCGGCCCGCTGGCTCCACATAACGTTAGCCAACATAACGTAGCCACGATAGCTAGCCGGCCCGAGAGAGAGAGAGAGAGAGAGAGAGAGAGAGATATCTCCATGGCGGGAATAGAATAGAGTGCATTAAAAACTCACCAAACGTCCAAGAGGATGGAGACAACCGCGTGGAGTTGACGAAGTTCATCTGCCAAACGACCGTCCTCTTCATCTTGGCATAACAATGCTGCACGCGCTCTCTCTAGGTTAGCTAACGCTAGTTAGCCTTTAGCTAAACTACTAGCCGACATGGCTATCCCGACTGAACCACACGTTAGCACTCGATATTATAGCGTAGCTGAAGCTAACTAGCTGTCCCTGCCTTTAGCTAAGCCGACAGATAGTCAGATATAAGAGTCAGATAGTCCTAACATTGTTTATTATTAAGAGTAAGATAGTCCTAACAGTGTTTATTATTAAGAGTCAGACAGTCCTAACAGTGTTTATTATTAAGAGTCAGACAGTCCTAACAGTGTTTATTATTAAGAGTCAGATAGTCCTAACAGTGTTTATTATTAAGAGTCAGATAGTCCTAACAGTGTTTATTATTAAGAGTCAGACAGTCCTAACTGTGTTTATTATTAAGAGTCAGACAGTCCTAACTGTGTTTATTATTAAGAGTCAGACAGTCCTAACAGTGTTTATTATTAAGAGTCAGATAGTCCTAACTGTTTATTATTAAGAGTCAGACAGTCCTAACTGTGTTTATTATTAAGAGTCAGACAGTCCTAACAGTGTTTATTATTAAGAGTCAGATAATCCTAACAGTGTTTATTATTAAGAGTCAGACAGTCCAAACAGTGTTTATTATTAAGAGTCAGACAGTCCTAACAGTGTTTATTATTAAGAGTCAGACAGTTCTAACAGTGTTTATTATTAAGAGTCAGACAGTCCTAACAGTGTTTATTATTAAGAGTCAGATACAGTAGTCCTAACAGTGTTTATTATTAAGAGTCAGAGAGTCCGAACAGTGTTTATTATTAAGAGTCAGACAGTCCTAACAGTGTTTATTATTAAGAGTCAGATAGTCCCAACAGTGTTTATTATTAAGAGTCAGACAGTCCTAACAGTGTTTATTATTAAGAGTCAGATAGTCCTAACTGTGTTTATTATTAAGAGTCAGACAGTCTTAACAGTGTTTATTATTAAGAGTCAGATAATCCTAACAGTGTTTATTATTAAGAGTCAGACAGTCCTAACAGTGTTTATTATTAAGAGTCAGATAATCCTAACAGTGTTTATTATTAAGAGTCAGACAGCCCTAACAGTGTTTATTATCAAGAGTCAGACAGTCCTAACAGTGTTTATTATTAAGAGTCAGACAGTCCTAACAGTGTTTATTATTAAGAGTCAGACAGTCCTAACAGTGTTTATTATTAAGAGTCAGATAGTCCTAACAGTGTTTATTATTAA
>NW_028170549.1:0-4000 GCF_963971535.1 Notolepis coatsorum
AAAGCAGGGCATACACACATTGGGAGATGTTTTCAACAAACAGGGTTTTTGTAGCTATCAAGATATACATACAAAATTTAACCTCACCAGTTCCACATATTATTTTTACGCAGTTATTGGATTGTTTGAAGGCTCATGGAGTCCCATTAAGGATACCAATTGAGCACCACAGATATCACAAATTCTTCTATGAAAGAGAGACATCGAGAGGCTTCGTATCTGATTTTTATCATCACTTACTAACGTCTTCGTATGGAATCCTCCCCCTAGACTCAGTCTGGAGGAGGGATATACCAGACTTGGAAATAGATTTTGATTGGCAAGAAGTCTGGGAAAACGTTCGAATTGTGTCACGTAACCCGGACCATCAACAAATTAATCTTAATTATATTCATAGGACATACCTGACTCCTATAAGATTGAACAGAATGGGACTTAAACAAGACTCCCTATGTTCCTTATGTACAAATGGGGATGAGGGTACATTTATGCACATGTATTGGGATTGCCCACCGGTTAAGATATTCTGGAAAGAAGTGTCCCAGCAATTATCAGTATTCTTATTTCTGAACATACCTGTACATCCCTCTGTATTGCTGTTGAATGATGTTTTTCAGTTTGCAGCCCCTATACAGCTAAAGAGACTAGTTTTCTCCGGTCTCACAGCTGCTAAAAAGTTGATAGCATCACGATGGATTCAACCGGAAAAAATGTGCCGGAAGGTATGGGTTCTTACCTATCTCGATGTGATTTATCTAGAAATATCTACAGCAAGAATTTTAGGTGTCAGTGAAACCAACATTGCAATCTGGTTAGAAGTGGTGGAGAGAATAAAAGCTAGCATATGAATTGTAGTGCCTGGTTATAAACGAATGAAAATGGATGGATTATCCAAGTGGGGGTCCGAGCCAATGTCGCCCCATATTATTAGCATATCATACATTCTAATGAGAATGTTTCAGTTTGGATCAATTCACTTTTTAATTCAAGATGTATATTTTATTTCAAATATTGTACAAGTTCCACCATGAAAAGGTTTTGCTATCCAACCTAATGACAAGTAAATGTGAATGGATGTTCTATCATCATAAAGTAAACAACTTGTTTTGATTATTAATTGATTGAATTTAAAGTGAATTGATTCCAACCCTATACCGTTTTGATAGAAAAACCACTAAAGATGATAAATTCATATAAAGGAACATCCATTCCTTTAAAAGAATACCAATGAAGACAATACATGGAACATTACTCTAAAATAAACACTTCTTCTTGTGTAGTCCTAGGAATGTTGACAATATGTGTGACATTAGATTAAAAAAATCACTAGTATCCACATTAAAATATAAAAATCCATACGAGAAGCAGTTTCCCCCTCCAGTGTGTTTGTTAACCATCTTGGATTTTGGCTGGTCACCCCATACTGAGGTCAGAAAGTTCCTATGATCCCAGTATTTAAAACACCAGAACAATGAGGTGTTATATTTTATATTTATTAACTTTACCTTCTCTCCCCAGCAACCTCCTGCAAAGCCTCACCGTCCCTCCTCTTTCTACCTGTTTACCCTCCAATCTCCCCCAATCCCATTCAATCTTGTTTTCTGCAGCTCAAATGTATCCCCTTGCCCCACTTTGCCTTTTATGTCTCTGTCTGTGTTTGTGTCTTGTATGCTTGTTTTTTGTTTTGCTGCCATTTTGGCCAGGTCTTGCTCGAAAAAGAGATCATTGATCTCAAGTGACTACCTGGTAAAATAAAGGTAAAATAAATGTGTGTTCACTCTTATACCATGACATAATGTCCCAGGAACATCCACACCGTCTGTCTCACTCAGAGTGGCAGAAACACAACTGTTGTTGTCAATGAAAACCGTGTCTATGCTAGAACTGCTTCTCTCTCAGAGGCTTCTGTGCAGGTCAAAAGCTCTTGGTAGTAGTTTTTCATTTAAAAAGAACAGCCAAATATTACTACCACTATTATTCATATGATTGTTGATGGACTGATAGCTGTAATGGCGTACTGAAGCGTTTTCCAGTGGTCACAATAGTAGACCTTCTTCCCTGTGTATTATCAGTTTGGATGGTTTTAAATTTGCTCCCGATCATGTGATTTTGAGTATCTACCGATACCGATCTTTCCCGATCCGATCTTTCACATTAGTAACCGATTAAATAATAAATAAAAAAATTCTATTTTTCTCCCATCCCAATTTCGCCTAGCCAATTCTTCCTTCAATTCTCCCCTCCCCTGTCTCGAACGTTGCTAGACTATGCCTCCCGCTGGTAGGCTGCAGTGAGGACCAAGCCTTGCATCACGTGTCCCCTCCGGTACATGAGGAGGCAGCCGTCGCATCTTTTCACCTGAACAGTGCGATCTCTCAGTGGCGAGGAGTAACGCGTGGGAGACTCACGCTGCCCCCGATACTTCCTGATTCTGCTGTACAGGCGCACCAACCGACCTGTAGGAGTCGCTGTCCACAACGTCCAATGCCCACCCACTGGCTTTCCCACCCCTAACACTGCCAATTGTGTTAGTATGAGCGACCAGCCAAGCCATTTTTGTCAGAAACTGGCGAAGCGAGACTGTTGCCTCAATAGTCCCTCGAGGGGCTCGAGCGCCGGTGGCTCACATTACATTCACCCTGAATGTTAACGTTATCCAGATGAAAAGTTAACTTCATTCAAGCGAGGCATTGCAACCAGAGTAATCTAAAAACTCCGCCTCCAACCGGCTGCTTCATGAGAGCAATGGCGCCATCGTCTGTAAAAATCAGGTGACTGCAAGTTCTGCAACTAGTGGATGTCCCTCATCCTTGACATAAATCATTTGATGTATAATTAAATCAAAGGAAATGCGTTTGTTTTGGCAAAATTCTTCTGCTCTGTGTGACAATAAATAAATGATGATATGCAATATGCAAAACTAAGGCCTCAGTATGAGTTTAAGACGTGAACATGGTCATGTTTGTAATAAATAATAAAAAATTTAAAAAAAAATTAATCCTGATTCCTCCCCCCCCCCCCCCCCCCCCCCGCGCTCCCGATCTTCTAAAAATCACGTGATCGGATCGGGACATCCCTAAGTGTAACTCTTCTAATATTGGTCACACAGTAGGGTTTATCTCCTAAGAATGTGCAGGTGAATTGACAGGTTTGACATTTCCCTGAATCTTCTCTCCCAAGTGAATTTTCTCATGTTTACTCAAATATGCTAATGTTGTGAATCTCTTATCACACAAACCACAATGATGTGGCTTCTCTCCTGTGTGAATTATCTGGTGTCTTTTCAGACTAGACAGTTGACTAAAGCTCTTCTCACACTGGTCACAGGAGTAGGGCTTCTCTCCTGTGTGAATCATCTGGTGTCTTTTCAGACAAGACAGTTGACTAAAGCTCTTCCCACACTGGTCACAGAAGTAGGGCTTCCATCCTGTGTGAATTATCCGGTGTGATTTCAGATCAGACAGTTGACTAAAGCTCTTCTCACACTGGTCACAGGAGTAGGGCTTCTCTCCTGTGTGAATCATCTGGTGTAATTTCAGACTATGCAGATGACTAACGCTCTTCCCACACTGGTCACAGGAGTAGGGCTACAGCTCCACTGTCTGTGTGTACTCGAGTAGCCTCCAGCTACGGCCAGGATTCTCCGGCGCTGCAGCTGGACCCTATTGGTATAAATCACATTCAACATGCCCTCAGCTCAAATACGCATCGAATCAATGTTATAAGACATTGATATCAGGAGCTATCTGTAGCTACTGCTAGCCGGCTAGATAACGTTAAGACAACGCCTCAGTGAACTATTTAGTTTAGAGCTAACGTGAGCTACCGAGTCAACGGAGGTAACTTATCATGCACTCGACTATTGCTGGAGCATTTGTTGATATCAGCAGCTATCAGTAGCTAGCCAGCTAGATAACGTTAGATAATGCCTCATGTAGTCACTGGGTCATTTAGTTTAAACAGTAACGTTAGCTCGGTAGGTAGCCAACGTTAGCTCACG
>NW_028170548.1:0-18398 GCF_963971535.1 Notolepis coatsorum
TTACCCCCTCCCCCATCCTACTATGATGCCCGAATTTCCCCAAGGGGATCAATAAAGGAATATCGTATCTTATCTTAACACAAAAAGCCTATGTAGCTGTGCTGTGGGTCTGGACGACATTGCGCTCATTTAACCTTTTAAGCCCAACCCGGCCCAAACCGTGAAATTATTTTGGAACGTTATTTTTGTGATTTAATTAAGTCTCATGGGTCGAACAAACCTGAACATTATAGCTATAAAATAGAACGTAGTTTGTTTCTTTACCTTTCTGTGAATGTCTAGGGAAAAAAAAACGTGTCTCAATCTGATGAAAATGGCGGAGCATTTTTCATTACAAAAAATAACAGTAGATTTCATTCAAGGTCTTTGCTGCCCTGTTACGGGCGCCTGGTGGTACTAAATCCAGATTGAACAACTGCCATTGGAAAGAGGAGATTTGGATCCATAGATGTATGACTCTGCTATAATTAAGCATTACATCACACGCAGGAGTGGTTTGTGACCAATAAACCATGCCTAGGGGTGGTTGTTAGGCCCGAGGCGCAGCCGAGGGTCGTTAGACCCCCCTAGGCATGGTTTATTGGTCACAAATCACGACTGCACGTGTGTAAAGCTTTTATACAACTGCCAGATTCATCCAACCTTATTTCTATACAATAAACACACATTAATCGAAGATTTATTGAAAAAACCATCCGCCAGAAAAAGTAGTTCCCACAACTCCATGTGGAAGCAGCTTGAAGTGCATCCAACCAAACTAACACATCCAACTGTGTATTATTGGAATGATTGAGAGAAGTTGCCTCATGTGGAAGCAGCTTGAAGTGCATCCAACCAACTAACACATCCAACTGTGTATTATTGGAATGATTGATTGAAAATTTTATTACCAGATGCAGAATGGGTACAATACAGTACGGCTCAATACACACAATTGTTAAGGGAATGCATAGGAAAAAAAACGTTTTCTTCGCCCTATTTTTTTATTTATTTCTTTTAGCCTAAACTTAACCAGTTGGAAACCAGGGGTACAGTAATAAAATTAGCAATCAACCAATCAATCAATTCAATAGACCATGCTCACTTAAAACAGCGCTGCTTCTCTCTCAGTCTGACTCTCCCGCTGTTGCAGACAGGAGTGTGTGTGTGTGTGTGTGCGTGTGTGTGTGTGTGTGTGTGTGTCACAGTGTGTGTGTGCGTGTGTGTGTGTGTGTGTGTGTGTGTGTGTGTGTGTGTGTGTGTGTGTGTGTGTGTGTATGTGTGTGTGTGTGTTTGTGGGTACGCCAGCGTGACGCGTCGGACAGTGAGAGAGAACGCTGCAGTCAGTAGCAAGAAGGAAGTAGAAATTTAAATCAATCAATTAATCTATCAATCAAACCGCGATTTTTCTTTTGTTCTAGATTGCCTCAAGACCCATCAATTACATCATCCAACATTGTTTAAAGGGCTAACACGTTCCCCTTGACAGAATCGCTTTATATTTAGTCGTTATGACGCTATCAACATATCCATTTGTTAAAGATTATTGTCCGCCATCTTGTTTTTTCCGACGGAGTGATCCGGCGGAGTGATGTGATTCGGTGGTGGGCGGGTCCTGGGACCAGGAGCGTGGATTATGAAGGATACATACGTGTAAATGGACTGTTTCAGCCAATCAGAATAGAGAAATTTGCATGCCGTTGTATAAGGCCTGATATTCTATATTCCATATTCATATTTAAAATCGCATGTGTCCAGAGGGCAAAATGCAGTACTGTATCTACAAAAAACCCTTTAAATGTAGATATTTTATACACTTGATCTCAAGAAGGTGCTGAATGACCTCAGTGGCTCAATTGCTCACGTCTGGTCAATGTTAGCATGGTGTTATTCACCGTCAAAGATGAAAAAAACTAATAATAATAATAATTTATATTCTCCTTTGGTTCATTATGATTTACTCAAGCTAACAGACACCATATTTCTGACACTGGAAATACATTCCCTGAGGTCCATAAATGTCCCTAGATACCAAGAACATGCAAATGGTCCTTGTAGAAGTGGGGCAATCTTCCATTTACTTAGGTATGTACTTTTAGGTGAATTTCCAGAAAATATGGCTAGGGTTTAAGAGGTTAATTGTCATGCAGATTATCCCACAGACATGCAAGATGGGCGACACACAGGAACACACACACACATGCACTTAGGGCAGCCGGGCAGCCGGGAGCAGACATGGGCTGTGGTGTGGGCCGCGCCCAGGGACCAATCCAAGACAAGTGATCATGTCCATGTTCATCAGTGACGCGACAGCGTTAGCGATCTGTTTTGCATGTTTTTCCATTGGGTTTATCTTATTGGGAGGGAGAACATGCAAACTCCACACAGAAAGGCCCGGGAGAGGGTGGGTCCTGGTCGTTGTAAACAGCGACTCCTATAGTTCGGTCGGGGCGCCTGCAAAGCAAGGGAAGGATCTAGGAGAGGTAGTGTGACCTTCCACACGTTACACTCTCCCAGTGAGAGTCTGCGCTGCCAGGTGAAAAGAAGTGGTGGGCTGGGTACACATGTGTCGGAGGAAGCATGTGATAGTCTCCACCCTCCCGGACCGACGGTAGGGGGTAGAGTGTGCAACGACCAGGAAGGGGATTGGGAATTGGCATGACAACTAACATTGGGATGGGAGAAAAAACGGAAAAAGAAGGGGGGAAAAGATAATTAAAAAAGATTTAAAACATTTATAAACTACTGATAAAGAACACAACAAACCATGAATTTCAAATGTATATGAAATGTATTAATTTAATTATAAAAGTACATCACAGCAATAATCAGAGTGTAATGTTAAGTTGCTCACCACCTCATAACATATGTACATAAAATTTTGTAACACTTTTAAAAACAAACATGTTCTACTCTCCTTTCTATTTCTCACCCCTTTTTCAACTCTCCATTTCTTACCCCCTCCCTCCGTCCCTCAACCTTAAACCCCAACATTGAGCAATATTCTGATTAATTTGTACTGACTTATTTAAAAATTCGACTGACCTGACATGCTAGAAGGGGTATAATATTTAATCTATGGCACAATGAAATCTAATGAGAGGTATGTGGCTGGTTGAAGTTTTCAACCAGCAGATCTATTCTGGGCTTGGTTTTTGAAAGTGCTATTATGAGGTCATGCTGAGCATTTAGTCTGTTTCTGTATTTGTTTTTCAGGTATGCTAGAGTAGAAAACCCAGATTCACATAAGTATGTGGTGCCAAACTGAATCAACACATCTACAGCTTTAAAAAAAGAAATGTTTTATTTTTTTTACTTTTTTCTTTTATTCTTTTTTTTTATTGGCGACCCAATAAAAACGGGTCCACGGCCCATTTTGGTTCGCGACCCAGAGTTTGGGAAACTGCACTAGACTACCGTGCCGAAAGTGCTTGTCTTTGTCACAAAAATCCCATAAAATCTCAAGTCAAATCCAGCAAGCCAGCTAATGCCCCTTTTCCACTGCATGGTACCTACTCGATTTTACTCTACTCTACTCAGCCTTTTCGGTTTTCCATTGGTACCAGGTACTTTTTGGGTACTTTTTTAGTCCTGTCTTTCTCGAGGTTCCAAGCGGGTAGAAGTGGTACCAGAAAAGTGACGTGAAACACTGCAGACCACTGATTGGTCAGAAGAGAGAAGCGTCACACGTTGGAGTGTCCTGCACAAAACACAACACCGCCATCTTTATTTAGCCTCGTGAAGGATTTCTTATTTGTTTGCAGCACAACAAGTGCAATAAACAAAAAAGGATACATTCACTGTGTATTCTGCCTCATTTATTGATGAAACAAAACCAACATCAACACAATTTACCACCAAGAGCGGAGAGTTTAGTCCCACAAAAAGATAGCTGATTTGTTAAGCTTGTTGTTAGCTTACGTGCTAATGTGATTGCGTTTTACCATGGCTAGCGTACATAGTGTGGTGATCAATATAAATCGCTATTGATTGTTTGTACTAGTAACGTTAATGCTAGTAGAATAGACACAACGTGAGGTAATCATCATCCATTTTAAACCGGTTATTACCTAATGCTAACATTAACGTTAGCAGATAGACGCAAGAGGTAATGTGTGAGATAGGTGTGCAGTCTCAGAGAAATTGGTGTAGTTGAGATAAGATAAGATATTCCTTTATTGATCCCCTTGGGGAAATCCGGGCATCATAGCAGCATGGGGGAGGGGAGGTAAGTATGTACAGTATATACTGTATACTTGTACTTTTACTCAATTACATTTTAGAAAGAAAAAAACATAAATAATACTCGAGTACAAATCCGCAAAAACAGTACTTAAGTATTGTAACAAA
The DNA here is from genome assembly GCF_963971535.1 of Notolepis coatsorum. Classification (NCBI taxonomy): domain Eukaryota; kingdom Metazoa; phylum Chordata; class Actinopteri; order Aulopiformes; family Paralepididae; genus Notolepis; species Notolepis coatsorum. The sequence goes on from NW_028170548.1 coordinate 4,330, forward strand.
GTACAATTACTCAAGTACTTTACACCCCTGGTTCTCAGGCGAAAAAAACATAACCGTATCTTCTGGCTGTGCCAAAACAAGACAATTTGCTGGTTAGAACGAGTGCAGGAGATCTCTGAGTTCCATTACAATACCGAAGACAGTGCCAAACTGCTGATATACAGTGCCAACATATTTTTTTATTCTGACTCAAATCTTTTATTTAAAAATGTTACTTCATACACTTATATATTATCTTGGTGTCGTCACATAAAAACCTTGTATCACCAAAAAGTCTACTTGTTGAAGTAGAACGAAGCTTTGTTGTTAGCATACATGTTTGTACAGTGAGTTAACAGGTTTAAATAAAACCCCTGGTCAACAAACCCTGCACTGAACTCATGAAAGGGTATGTGTACTTAATGTTAATTTCCAATACCAACATGAAAATCTGTCATACTGGGAGTTACAGATACCACAGACACAGTAGACTAAACCCTTTGCCCTAGAAGCGCGAAATCCTCACCCCCCGAGATCAGGAAACTGACTACAATACATACTTACGTTTTTTTTCTGGCGCTGTCATTCCATTTATGACTATTTAAACACTGTAAGGTGATCACCATACCATGCATTGCACTTATCTTGTAATGTTACGCCAGAGGGGAACGACAACTTAAATTACAATTGGCCTGTGTGGTATGTACTGCATGTCAATACTGTGATCCTGACAGACAGACGAGGACTCTCTGGCAATGAGGTTAATGGGTTCATTACTGTGGTAGGTTCATTACCATGGCCCACATGAGAGGAGAAGAGAGAGAAGAGAGAAGAGAGAGGAGATGATAGGATAGGAGAGGAGAGGAGAGGAGAGGAGAGGAGAGGAGAGAGGAGAGAGGAGAGGAGAGAGGAGAGAGGAGAGGAGAGGAGAGGAGAGGAGAGGAGAGGAGAGGGGAGAGGAGAGGAGAGAGGAAAGAGGAGAGAAGAGAGAGGAGAGGAGAGGAGAGAAGAGAGAGGAGAGGAGAGGAGAGAGGAGAGGAGGAGAGGAGAGGAGAGAAGACGAGAGGAGAGGAGAGGAGAGGAGAGGAGAGGAGAGGAGAGGGGAGAGGAGAGGAGAGAGGAGAGAGGAGAGAGGAGAGAAGAGAGAGGAGATGAGAGAGGGATGAGAGGAGAGAGGAGAGAAGAGAGGAGAGGAGAGAGGAGAGGAGAGAAGAGAGAGGAGAGAAGAGAGAGGAGAGGAGAGAGGGATGAGAGGAGAGAGGAGAGGAGAGGAGAGGAGAGGAGAGGAGAGGAGAGAGAAGAGAAGAGAAGAGAAGAGAGAGGAGAGGAGAGGAGAGGAGAGGAGAGGAGAGGAGAGGAGAGGAGAGGAGAGGAGAGGAGAGGAGAGGGATGAGAGAGGAAAGAGGAGAGAAGAGAGAGGAGAGGAGAGAGGGATGAGAGGAGAGAGAAGAGGAGAGGAGAGGAGAGAGAAGAGAGGAGAGAAGAGAGAGGAGAGGAGAGAGGAGAGAGGAGAGAGGAGAGAGGAGAGAAGAGAGGAGAGGAGAGGAGAGGAGAGGAGAGGAGAGGAGAGGAGAGGAGAGGAGAGGAGAGGAGAGAGAAGAGAAGAGAACAGAAGAGAGAGGAGAGGAGAGGAGAGGAGAGGAGAGGAGAGGAGAGGAGAGGAGAGGAGAGGAGAGAGATGAGCGAGGAAAGAGGAGAGAAGAGAGAGGAGAGGAGAGAGGGATGAGAGGAGAGAGAAGAGGAGAGGAGAGGAGAGGAGAGGAGAGAGAAGAGAGGAGAGAAGAGAAAGGAGAGGAGAGGAGAGAGGAGAGAGGAGAGGAGAGAGGAGAGGAGAGGAGAGGAGAGGAGAGGAGAGGAGAGGAGAGGAGAGGAGAGGAGAGGAGAGGAGAGGAGAGGAGAGGAGAGGAGAGGAGAGGAGAGGAGAGGAAAGGAAACAATTGCAGAATATACCAAAACAGAGCAGAATAGAAAAGAACAAAACAACAGAACAGAACAGTTCATTACCATGGCCCACATGAAGAGGAGAGGGGGAGAGGAGAGGGGGAGAGGAGAGAGATGAGAGGAGGAGAGGGGGAGGAAAAGCTGAAGAACAGAATATAACAAAACAGAAAATAATAGAATATAACACAACAGGACAGTTCATTACCATGGCCCACATGAAGAGGAGAGGAGCGGAGGAGAGGAGCGGAGGAGAGAGGAGAGAGGAGAGAGGAGAGAGGAGAGAGGAGAGAGGAGAGAGGAGAGAGAAGAAAAACAGAATAGACAGTTCATTACCACGGCAAGTTCTTTACCACAAAGAGAGTAGAGTAGAGAGTAGAAAACGAGAATAACAGTAGAACAAATCAGAACACACTAGAACAGAAACGAGAGAGAACAAAACAATATAGAAACAGAAAACAAAAAAACTGTTGTTGAAGCGTGCACCAGTTGCCTATAGGCAGATCATTTCCTTAATCCCTCCCCTCTTCGTTTCTTCAAAGCCCCCATACTTACACCCATAGTCCTCTGTGCTGTCACCCAAAACACGGCCTGTCAGCAGAAAGAGCCCTGCCTGGCCTGGAATCTGTGGCTGAGGTAGTGACACCCACTGCACAGGTGCCAGGATGAAAGCAGCAGCAGTGCGTGGGAGTGATTCTCTGCTGCTGCATCATCATGTAGTGTGTTTTATTGTGCGTCTTTTCTCTAAGATGTTGGGGGGTTGCCCCCTACCCTGGGTCCCCACTTCAAAACACAAAGGCAGGTGGGCAGGAAGGAAGGCACATACACAAGTACATGAGCACACACGTACACACACATACATACATACATACAAACACGCGCACACACACACACACACACACACACACACACACACACACACACACACACACACACACGTACAAACAAACAAACAAACAAACACACACACACACACACACACACACACACACACACACACATACATACATACATACATACATACATACATACATACATACATACATACATACATACATACATACATACATACATACATACATACATACATACATACATACATACATACATACATACATACATACATACATACATACATACATACATACATACATACATACATACATACATACATACATACATACATACATACATACATACATACATACATACATACATACATACATACACACACATACATACATACATACATACATACATACATACATACATACATACATACATACATACATACATACATACATACATACATACATACATACATACATACATACATACATAGGCTACATACATACATACATGCACACACACACACACACATACACACGCACACACACACACACCTACACGCACACACACACACACACACACATGCACATGGGTACCACATTATTTTACTTTATTGACTTTATTTGGGCTAGCATGGCCTAGCCTTTAGCATGACCTAGCATGGCCTATCCTCTAGCATGACCTAGCATGGCCTAGCATCTAGCATGACCTAGCATGGCCTAGCCTCTAGCATGACCTAGCATGGCCTAGCATCTAGCATGACCTAGCATGGCCTAGCCTCTAGCATGGCCTATCCTCTAGCATGACCTAGCATGGCCTAGCATCTAGCATGACCTAGCATGGCCTAGCCTCTAGCATGACCTAGCCTCTAGCATGACCTAGCATGGCTTAGCCTCTAGCATGACCTAGCATGGCCTAGCCCACAGGTCGGCAATAGGCGGCCCACGGGCCGAAATTGGCCCGCCAGCAATAATATCTGGCCCTTCAGAATAAAAAATTATAATAAAAGAAAGTTTAAATTTTTTTATTTGATTAAAAAAAATTATATATCAGACCAACTAGGCTAGGCTATATGTTAGCTATAATGTCCAAATAGAGAAACTACCACCATCTAAAGAATGCTTATTATACGTTGTTTTATCCATGTTGAGAGTGAATAACAGGTAGGCAGCGAGGTGCAATGTAGTGCTTGCTCAACATGAAAAAAGTCGGTGGACAGCGCCTGGTGCTGAAATAACAAACAAGCCACACCACATGTGTGGTGTGAAATTAAAACATCAGTTCAGTAAGTCATTCAAACTTTATCTTTACTTATATATGACTGGCGGCACCACACATGTGAACAGTAACAATGCAATTAAACTGAAGTCAAATCAGAGCAAATAAAGCTGAATCTGTTTCAAGAAGATGCGCTACATTAGGTATATAAGGAATTACAACGAGACATTTATTAACTAAATAAAAAATACTATTAGGCTTTTAACCCTCTAAAGCTGGGTGCAACAGTAGACATGTTTTGTAAAACATTAAATATCTTTGGATTTGTTTGTGATAAAGACTTGCTTTATTGTATCGGAATCGATTGTCATCTCAAAATGTAGTGCATCTCTCAGAGAATGCGCGGATGTAAAGCATAGAATCTTGAAATATCTAGATTGGTTGTTTTCTCTGGACTGCATCTAATCCGCTGTATCTATCCATTTATCATATATCTATGTCTGTCACTATAGCCAATGGAAATGCTAGAAATGGTCACATGGACTGGGAGAACCAATGGAAAATTCCTATTGTTTCTCAATAGTCCAGTGCGCTCCACAGAAAGGGCCATCAGATAGACACATTGGTTGCGCGTAATGTAAGATAGGCCGATAAGAGAGAGGCGCTTGTCTCTGGTTTTATAATAAAATGGCAAACAGACAAAGGTATAATGTTCAGTGCAAATGTGTATGTCGTTTACAGTTATTAGGCCACCTATGCAGCTTGTTTATTTTGTCCATTATCTGCCTCTGCCACAAATGTATGTCTTAGTTATAAGGTGGTCTGTCACATAGTTAAAATGTTTTCACTATCAATATATTAAATTAGCCATTGTTTTTGTTTCCGGCCCCCATACAATGGCTTGGAAAAATGTTTGCCCTCGGCCAAACTTAATTGCCTACCCCTGCCCTCTAGCATGACCTAGCCTCTAGCATGACCTAGCATGGCCTAGCATGGCCTATAGCCTCTAGCATGGCCTAGCATGGCCTATAGCCTCTAGCATGGCCTAGCCTCTAGCATGGCCTAGCCTCTAGCATGGCCTAGCATGGCCTAGCCTCTAGCATGACCTAGCATGGCCTAGCCTCTAGCATGGCCTAGCATGGCCTATAGCCTCTAGCATGGCCTAGCATGGCCTATAGCCTCTAGCATGGCCTAGCATGGCCTAGCCTCTAGCATGGCCTAGCATGGCCTATAGCCTCTAGCATGGCCTAGCATGGCCAATAGCCTCTAGCATGGCCTAGCCTCTAGCATGGCCTAGCCTCTAGCATTGCCTAGCATGGCCTAGCCTCTAGCATGACCTAGCATGGCCTAGCCTCTAGCATTACCTAGCATGGCCTATAGCCTCTAGCATGGCCTAGCATGGCCTAGCCTCTAGCATGACCTAGCATGGCCTATCCTCTAGCATTACCTAGCATGGTCTATAGCCTCTAGCATGGCCTAGCATGGCGTAGCTCCCAGTAAGCCTCTAGCAAAGACTGCAAACTTCCTCTGTACTTTTGACTCATCTGAAAGGTTGAATGACAAATGCCTTGCAGTGGACTCATATGTGCCAACTTAAATAGTTTTGTGTCTAACACTCCCTCACTCTGCAACTTCGCTACACCATGCCCTTGATAAGGTACGCCCAACCCCCACCCATAGTAGCTAAGCTAGCAAAGAGTAATTACTGAGGTGGTTAAACGTTGCAGATGGATTTATGTTAATGACTGTGCGTTACTCTATAACCTTGTTTTAATTGAGTGTGATGAAAAGGGCCGGGGACTTTTTCAATGATTCATGATCAAATCTTTGCGTGCGCCTCTGCGGTAAATCGGCTGGAAAGTGCTGCGTAGGAACTCTTAATAGCTGCGCTGAAAGTCTGATCACGGGGCGACTGATTCACAGCGAGGAAAGCTTCTAGAAGCTTCTCGATGCCCCTCCCTCGTAGATGCTTCATCACAGGGGTGGAGTTTATCATCACGCTCAGTGATATTCCAAAACAACATACCTTTGAACACAATGGATTTCTTTCATTAATTTATTTCCTTCTGCAAATATACCAAGTACTTCGGTGGCACGGTGGTGTAGTGGTTAACACTTTCGCCTCACAGCTAGAAGGTCCAGGGTTCAATTCCTGCTTGGGGACCAGGTTGCCACGTTGCCAGTTACCCAGGTGGTGGGGTATCTCCCGGGCCTTTCTGTGTGGAGTTTGCATGTTCTCCACGTGCTCGCAAGGGTTTCCCCTCCCGATAAGATAAACCCAATGGAAAAACATGCACAACAGATCGCTAACGCTGTCGCGTTCCCTGACGAAGACGGGCAGGAGCACTTGGATTGGTCCCCGGGCGCGGCCCCACGCCGCAGCCCATGTCTGCTCCCCTTGGGGGGGAAGGACGACGGGATGGGTCAAACGCAGAGAGGAACATTTCATCGGCGACCCAAGAAGAAAGAAATTGCATGTGTGTGTATCTGTGTGTGCCGCCCATCGCATGTGTGTGTCACTGCATGACGACATTGTCAATGTGTGCAATGAATAAAGACTTCTTCAAAGTCCAGTTTAATTAATGTTTAACTTCAGTGCAAGTATCTCCAGAGCGCAATGAAGTCCACTGCACTGTGATAGAAAAGAGGAGACGAGGCGCCACTTACGAGCTATCAGTGGTTCCGTCCTCTCATCACGCCTCTCATTAGGTTTCACTGCGGGCTTGTTTTTTCGAGCGGTGTGAGTGTTCTTTACCTGAGCCAGGTACAGGCTGGCATATTGAGGCACACACCCAGTATGCACTCAGATACTGTCACCAACTCTCTCTCTCTCTCTCTCTCTCTCTCTCTCTCTCTCTCTCTCTCTCTCTCTCTCTCTCTCTCTCTCTCTCTCTCTCTCTCCTCTCTCTCTCTCTCTCTCTCCCTTTCTTCTCCGCTCCTTCTTTTTTTTCCTCCCCTGATATGTCCCTTTGTTTGATATCTGATATGAACCCCTCCAGCTCCTGCTTGGCACGGCTGGAGACCCACCCCGGTGTTCGTGCCTTCAGCTTTAACCACCTCCTCTTCCTCTTCACTTGTTCCCTGTCCTACTTAGTGGTGCTACTAACCCTAAACCCCAGTGCCTTTTTCCCCAGCCTGCAGCCCACCACAGGCCCCCAACTCCAGCTCCAGTTCTGCATCCTCATGCCGAGCCCTTAGCCCTTTAAGCCCAATCGGCCTGGTACTGGTTACGAGATTTATAGTAGTAATAGTCATAAATAGTATGTTGTGTTTCTTTTTCAAATGTAGCCAAAAGTAAAGACCCTAACCCTATCAAAACAGCAGTCAACGTGTACAAACTATGTTTGTTTACCAATGATTTTAAGTGTTAGCGAAATATGAGCTTATGAAAATCTCCACGCATTGCACCGGAAAACGGACGATTTTCAAGAAGCACTCATGAAATCATTTGTAGTCCTAAGACAGAGGAGACCCAGGGCGGCCAGGTGGCGCAGCGGTCTAAGCGTCTGCCCACCACCACAGACAGTGGGATCAAATCCAGCTGTGGTGCTTCCGGGTTGGCCGACCGTCCATACTAACACAATTGGCAGTGTTAGAGGGTGGGAAAACCCGGCGAGGGTGGGTCCTGGTCATTGTAAAACAGCGACTTACAGATCGGTCGGGGCGCCTGCACAGCGAGGTAGGATCCTGGGGGAGGTAGTGTCCTCCACACGTTACACTCCCCCAGTGAGAGTCCACGCTGCCAGGTGAAAAGAAGTGGGGATTGGCTACACATGTGTCGGAGGAAGCATGTGATAGTCTCTGCCCTCCCAGACCGACGATAGGGGGCAGAGCATGCAACGACCAGGTAGGGGATTGGGAATTGGCATAACGACTAACATTGGGATGGGAGAAAAACGGAAAAAGAAAGGGGGAAAAAGAGAAAGTATAAAAAAAAGAAAAAAAGAAAGAGGAGACCCAGGGCTTTCGATGGACGTAAAGATTTCATGAAACTACACTACCCAGCTCACAACAGGCGTCGGCAACAGAAGTCTAACAATTTTTCTGATGTGATTATCATCATGTTTATATCTCACCTCGACATTATTGCCATAAAATACAATGTATATAGTTTCTTTACCTTTCTGTGAACATCTAGAAAAAAACTGTGTTGCACTCCGGTGAGAAATGGCGGAGCTATGGACATTATACAAAAGTAACTGTACTTACAGTAGATTTCATTCACAGTCTTTGCTGCCCTGTAACAGGCGCCTGGTGACCCTAAATCCAGATTTAACTCTACCATTGGAAATAGGAGATTTGGCCTGATCCATAGATGTATGACTTGACCATAATCAGGTCATTTATAGGCCTGATATTCTATATTCTATATTCATATTTCAAATTGCATGTGTCTGGATGGCAAAATTCTGTACTGTATCTACAAAAAAACCTGTAAATCATCTGCACCCATTTATTTGCTTAGATTTTTAGTACACTTGATCTCAAGAAGGTGCAGAATGAGCTCAGTGGCAATTTTTCACATCTGGTCAATGTTAGTGTAACGGAGTTACCGCAAGTCTATCCACAGTCACGATGGACTTCAAAGTGTTGTGAAGTGACTGTGGACGTTAGCGGTACTGCAAGTAAACTCACTCCCCAGAGGCATCCAGACGCGTGTATGCTTTCTACAACGCAGTTGGGTTTCTGGGTTCCTCTGATTGGCCACTAAGCCCACGTGACCCTACGCTATTACGCCCCCCTTATCGCCACCAGTTATCGCTTACGCCCGCGCATGAGCCGCGACAAGCCCCTCGTAACGAATCATTAAAAAAATATACCGTTAAATGGAATATGTTGTTTCTTTACACATATGTTGGATTATGTACAAATCTAATCATGACATTTAAGACATGCATGACATACAGATATATATATCTCTGACTCTGAGCACCTGAAGACTGTGCTATTAAACCAGGAAGAGCAGCACTATGTCAGCAGAGTAGTACCGTAATGAATCATTAAAAAGATATACCGTTAACTGGAATATGTTGTTTCTTTACACATATGTTGGATTATGTAATTGGTTTGTCATGACAAACTAAATAAAAAATCGCGCGACTCTGGCTTCATCAGAAAGATCTCCGAGAGGCATTCTATAAAGCTGGGAACGAGGTTAGTCCTTCTCAGCCAACCTCAGCGTGCGATTGGCTGAGGTTGAGTAAAATGCCATGGTAAGCCAATCAAAGGTAGAGGTGGGCGGGTTCATCCAGTGTCTGCACACAGCGCGACAACACAAGCCAGTCAACGTGAGACCGCGGTCCGTGTACGTTTTGATAGTTGTTTTGGTGGCCAAATAATCCAACGAACAACACACGCGAGCATTCAATGACAGACCGCGGGTCCATGAGCGTTTTTGTTCACTCTAGTCTTGTGTTAGTTGTGTGTTGCACTGCAGTAGTGGAGGCTCTACTCTGCTGACATAGTGCTGCACTTCCTGGTTTAATAGCACAGTCTTCAGGTGCTCAGAGTCAGATATATATATCTGTATGTCATGCATGTCTTAAATGTCATGATTAGATTTGTACATAATCCAACATATGTGTAAAGAAACAACATATTCCAGTTAACGGTATATTTTTTTAATGATTCGTTACGAGGGGCTTGTCGCGGCTCATGCGCATGCGCGGGCGTAATCGATAACTGACGGCGATAAGGGCGGCGTAATAGCGTAGGGTCACGTGGGCTTAGTGGCCAATCAGAGGAACCCGGAAACCCAACTGCGTTGTAAAAAGCATACACGCCATCCAGACACATGAATTCACCTCTTGGTATAGTGGTGCCGCCGTGCGGGAGACCGGGGTTCAACTCCCACTCAGGGCGATCCCTTAACAGGGGTTGAATCTGCACACAACGCAGAGCGAAATCACACCAGTCACATTAGCATGGTGTTATTCACCATCAAATAAATAATATTCAAGTTTCAAGTTCAAGTTTGCTTTTATTTGTCACGGATAAAGTACATTTACATTACAGTGAAATGCTTGGTTCTGTATGAGCCCCTGAGAATGTGCTTCATACAGTAAAAAAATGTAAGTAAAAGAGGAATAACATTATACAATATACAATATACAAACTAAAGTACAACCTAAGTACAACCTAAGTACAGTGAAGTAAAAATGCAGACAATGAGGTACAAAATGCAGACAATGAGGTACAACTTTTTTTAAGGCAAGGTGCAAAATGCAAATGAGGTATGGATGTAGTGAAAATCTCTTTAATAAATAGATAAATATGATGTAGTGTTAAAGTGTTTAAAGTGTCTAAAGTTAGTGTTAAAGTGAGTGTTTGTTTAATTTGAACTTGTTTTATTTATAATAAGATTTGGTTCATTACAATTTACTCAAGCATAGTAACAGACACAATATTTCTGACACTGGGAATAGTGTCCCTAGATACCAAGAACATGCAAATGGTCTTTATAGAAGTGGAGCAATCTTCCATTTACTTGGGTATGTACTTTTAGGCGAATTGTCTGAAAATATGGCCAGGGCTTAAGAGCAGGGACGTGCACAGGACTTTAGAGGGGCAGGTGCTCAAAGGCTGAAAAGGGCACTATACCTGTGTGAGTTTTAACCAAAGCCCGATTTTTAAGGGCCCTTTTCGGGCGGGGGGGGCCCCCTTTTTATGCTTTTTGGGGGTTTTGGTGATCAAATATTGAATATTGAACTATAATAATCAGTGCAGGAGCTCACCTATCCTTGAAAGACAATTTTATCACTGACTTAAAAGGCCCATACATCTCCATAAATGTTCAGGGGGGAGGGAATAAGTGCCCTACAGCCCCAAGAAGTGCTGTATATTCTATAAATGCATTTTTTATTCCAATCCCGATTTGTATTTGAGATTCCCAAATCCCATCGGACTTGACTTCTTCGTGTCCCTCAATGAGTGTAATACCAGCATTCAACTGTATGCGCCACAGCGGTTTCTATCATCATCATCACACCACCCACGCTATGCATAAAATATAGGTCCGCGAAGAGGCACGCTGAGGTGGCCGTGCAAACAGCAATGGAATATGGGGCATCTCTCTCTCTTTACCTAATAATTTGATTCTATCCTGACATTTTTCAGTTGGAAGGGCAGTCTATTATGCGTAACGGCAAAAATAAAATAAAAAAATGTATAATTTTTTTTTTTTTTATGGGCACTTTTTTTATGAGGCTCAAAAGGCAGGTGCTCAAGCACCCCTTGGGCTCTATGTGTGCACGTGCCTGCTTAAGAGGTTAACGATACCGGTGCCTATAGGCAGCCGCACCAGCCAACTGCAAAACCTCGCACCTTCCATTATTACCAACAGACCTCCACTCATTCTGGTCACATCCCAGACCCTCTCTGACCCCCTCTACCCCCCGTCCCACCCACACACACATACACACACCTTCCCTCACCTTAATCACAACTGCACTAGGGCCTCTTAATCTTAAAGCCCCAGCCTCTACAGCACCAAAGCCCTACCTACCACCACCACCACCCAACCCCAACCCCAACCCCAGGCCATGAGCAGGTTTTCAGGCTTGGCCCTGAAGAGTGCATGCGTCACTCCCTCCCCTAAGCACAGGTGGACGTGTAGGGAACACTGCCAAAATACTTTTGGTTTTGGAGGGAGGGAGGGAGGGAGGGAGGGGTGTTGGCTCGGCCCGGTGGGTGGGTGTAGCACTCCTTTCTCCCTCTCTTTTTTTTTTTTTTTGTTGTGTTTCTTAGATAACCGTTTGGTGGTAAGGTTCCTTTTCACTCCCCCGAATCACTGACACACCTTCAGTGCAAATTTGAGCTCCTCTCGTCTCTCTTTTCTCACCCCCCTCTCTCTCTCTCTCTCTCCCTCTCTCTCTCTCTCTCTCTCTCTCTCTCTCTCTCTCTCTCTCTCTCTCTCTCTCTCTCTCTCTCTCCCTCTCTCTCTCCTCTCTCTCTCTCTCTCTCCTCCTCTCTCTCTCTCTCTCTCTCTCTCTCTCTCTCTCTCTCTTCTCTCTCTCTCTCTCTCTCTCTCTCTCTCTCTCTCTCTCTCTCTCCCTCCCCCAGTCTCTGTCTCTCTCACTTTCACAAGTCTGCCACTGAAGACAGTGCTGAGTTTCCTGACGGGGACTCAGAGCGTGAGAGAGGAACTGAAATACAGACGCCTCTTCTAAAAGGTCAGTAACATCTCACTGTCTCTCGCTCCTTCTTTTCTCTCTCTCTTCTTCTTTCTTTCTTTTCTTCTTTCTTTCTTTCTTTCTTTCTTTCTTTCTTTCTTTCTTTCTTTCTTTCTTTCTTTCTTTCTTTCTTTCTTTCTTTCTTTCTTTCTTTCTTTCTTTCTTTCTTTCTTTCTTTCTTTCTTTCTTTCTTTCTTTCTTTCTTTCTTTCTGTCTTTTCATTCATTCTTCAGTGGCTCATTTTCAGCGCAGAAAGTTATTGTCAGGTGGCGGGTGATTAACATTTTGTCTTGTGGCATGGAGTACTTTTAGGGCTTCTTGCACCGTGGGGGTTTGTCTGCACCCCCCCCCATACACACACACACACACACACACACACCACACACACACACACACACACACACACACACACACACACACAACACACACACACACACACACACACACACACACACACACACACACACACACACACACACACACACACACACACACACACACACACACACACACACACACACACACACACAGAGAGAGAGGATCACACTCATAGATGACTGACCTTTGTTCAACCTTTATAGTCACGAATTGTTCAATATATTCCAAAGATGAGCCAATTTCAGAATGTGTCAAAGTAAACGAAAACACTCCTGGTCGTTTGACCTGCAAAGTGTCTCTTGCGATAGAATGATGAATGGATTGAATGATAGAATGATGAATGGATTGAAGCGAGATGTTCATGTAAATCTCCTTTCATGAGACAGTGGGGAGGAAGCAATCAAAACCGGACAGATGCATTAATCAGATGAAAGCACATTGTTTTTATTTATATACTGTGTATATATAGACATATATATATAGACATATATATATAGACATACAGGTATATGTATATATGTTTAACTGCTTATATTAATTACATGATGATTGATTGATTGATTGATTGATTGATTGATTGATTGATTGATTGATTGATTGATTGATTGAAAACTCTATTAACAGATTGCAGAATGGGTACAATACAGTACAGCTCAATACACACAATTGTTAAGGGGATGCAGACCAGAGAAAGACTTTCGTCTTGTTTACATCAGGGTCCCCCATTTTCAATTCATCATGATCATGATATCTGGCTTGCTATTGCATTTTGCGGTGACACACTGGCACATTATGTCCACAGTCCTATTGTCATGGTCACGCTCCCCTCCCACTGCCTGAGTGGCTCACGAGATGGGAGGCAGATCAGCCAGAGAGAGAGCATGTCACGAACCACCAGCAACAACAACAACAACAACAACAACAACAACAACAACAACAACAACAACAACAACAACGATGGACTGTCTATCTGACAGGAGAAATCCACAATTTTTTTAAAGGCTATGGACATGGTTATTTAGTTTTAGTTACAATTTAATTTGATGAAATAAATTACTCATTTACTCATTTGGGATCTATTCATCCCATCATCCCGAATCATAGCCAAAAACAACAAAAAGAAATAGAAAGAAAGATAAAAGGTCATGAATAGGGTCAACACAAACGATTTCCCCTTAGTTTTACCTGCTGTTATAAGTTTCAGATGTGGGGGCCATGGACTGACATATTCAATAATTTACCTCAGCTGTCTATGACCCCGTTTCCGTTGCTGCTGTGAATGGCTCTTAACTGTTTAAACTCTGACTGAGCTTAAACTCAGCTTAACTTTAAAGGTAAGGACAATTATTTTATTCATATCTTAGGTCAATGTCATGCACCCTCCACCTGCTGACTGTAAAGGCTTTCATTTAATCATTATATTAATTAAATTTAGGACATCCTAAATTATTATCTTTTCCCTGTTAGAATGACATATTTTGACCTATATAAAAATGTTACCAATGTAGATGTGAGGGCGAGATAACTAGATTGATA
>NW_028170547.1:0-2500 GCF_963971535.1 Notolepis coatsorum
GTACCATGTATGTCAGTATGAAGTCATGTTCTTGTACCATGTATGTCAGTATGAAGTCATGCTGTTCTTGTATCATGTATGTCAGTATGAAGTCATGTTCTTGTATCATGTATGTCAGTATGAAGTCATGTTGTTCTTGTATCATGTATGTCAGTATGAAGTCATGTTCTTCTTGTATCATGTATGTCAGTATGAAGTCATGTTGTTCTTGTATCATGTATGTCAGTATGAAGTCATGTTCTTGTATCATATATGTCAGTATGAATTGTGCAACTCTTGTATCTCTACATCAGTGGCACTATGACAAATACCTCGGCATTAATTCATTGTACGTGGTGAATAAAGTGAGATACAACATGCAAGAATTATGATTCAAATTTTGATCCTGATGCACTGTTTGTCCCTTCTCACATGGATAGAATCGAGTGTTTTCACAAACATTTATATTCTGATATTATCAGGATATGTCGTCAGTGACATTTATAATAACCTGAATATGATCGCTGGGACATTACTGATATCATCTGGGTTTACTGTGCAGTCTGAGGACCCGTGGAGCTCCCTCGCTACGTCCTTCACCAGCTCTGGGAACATACTGTAGGACTCTACCAAATGGATGGAGTGAGACATACAACCGTTTATACCAGTAAAGGTAGAGGAGGCTTCTTTGATTGAGCAACAGATTTGTCATGTTTAGGGTCTTTTGACAATTGACATTTGCATCGCTAATATGTCTTTACAACTATGCACTCAAGAGTGTAGCACCCAAGTTCAACACTGGTGAACATTGTTACTTAGCTGAAGGAGTGTTGTACCCTTCCTGCTGACCTGTTGTACAGAACTCGTTTTGGATAAAAGCGTCAGCTAAATGACTAAATGTAAAAATGTAACTCAGAAAGTCATTCAGTGGGTCTTTTTTGTTATATTTTGGCTGCATACTGATGACATATTTAACCTTTTTTGACAAAAAAAACTATTTAACAATTTAGCTAGCTTTGACATCAAATTGAGAAAATATTTTATTTACAATATTGAAATTGACATTCTGATATTTAAGCGGTCGATTGTTATTATCCTCCTCCTCCTGTTCATTTTCATCATCATCGTTCTTATTTATTCGTACATGGAATTGTTACAGTCCAACAGTGTCTTCAGTACATATACCGTAATTCCTCTAATAGTAACCCCGGCTTGTATTTGTTTCAACTGTAGCGGATACCAGGCTTGTATTAGGAGGAGGCATGCATAAGAGAGAGGCCTATATTTCTAATTTTCAAACAGATCATAATGAATAAATCAACATTTTGTGTCAGTTTGAACCCAGTAAAATGTACTGGGTTCATTTATTGAAACCAAGTACTGTATGAAATACGGTAGTAAACAGTGCAATTACAGGTGGTCAAATAAAGTAAAATAGTGCAATCACAATACTGGTATAATAATAATAATAATAACTTCGTTTTATACAATTCTGAGGTAGGCTTACTCTCTTGGTAACATTAACACCATACCATTATATGGTATTTACTGCACAGCCAGGCCAGCATATAACAACAATAACAAAATATATTGCCTATGGTAAATCCGTTGCGGGAAATACCGTAATTCCTCTAATATACATGAAACCCGGCTTGTATTAGGAGGCCGGCTTATAATTGCTTAGCTCAACAGCGCACCCGGTCATTAATAGAGACCCGGTTTTTAATTGAATACCGGTTACTATTAGAGGAATTACGGTAGTTCACTTATATGATCCACTCAATTCCATGGCAGAAAGGAACAGGAAGAGGAAAACTCTTATTGTACCGGCCCCTACAATTTTGAATGACGTGTGTTGAGTTCTCGGTGATGACGTCATCGCATTGGTCGACTCATGTATGAGGGAATAATAGTAATAAGGATATAAACATCTTATCCCGTCCAATACAATACCTAACCGGGATATTGGCTAGTATCCACAATAGGGAGGTGATAATACACCTTTTAGGGCAATGTGCATTCTCCTCTTGTGCCACTGGCCTACTCTTTCTCCCAGCATCCCTCTCTCACCCCTTTCCACATCCCTCTCTTATCCCCGCCTCTCTCTCTCTCTCTCTCTCTCTCTCTCTCTCTCTCTCTCTCTCTCTCTCTCTCTCTCTCTCTCTCTCTCTCTCTCTCTCTCTCCCCCTCCCTTCTGTCCCCATCCCCTCTCTCTCTCTCTCTCTCTCTCTCTCTCTCTCTCTCTCTCTCTCTCTCTCTCTCTCTCTCTCTCTCTCTCTCTCTCTCTCTCTCTCACTCTCTCTCTCCCCCTCTCTCTCTCTCCTTGACTCTGGCTCAGGCTCTGTGCGACAGATCATTAGAGGCAGTGTAAGCCCCTGGTTAATGAATTAATTATTTGATTATTTAATCAGTCAG
Organism: Notolepis coatsorum; assembly: GCF_963971535.1. NCBI lineage: Eukaryota > Metazoa > Chordata > Actinopteri > Aulopiformes > Paralepididae > Notolepis > Notolepis coatsorum. The sequence continues at coordinate 2,395 of NW_028170547.1, forward strand.
ATGAAGAGCATCTTTAACACCGTGTTAATTAGCCAACATCTGGGCCAGTCAGTGGGCCAAGCACACAGAAACAGAGAGGAGTGCCAGCTCTGTGCCAGCCATGCTC